>NW_026600294.1:165000-305000 GCF_029448725.1 Salvelinus fontinalis | reverse complement strand
TAGTTCATTGTCATCGTGTGGAACCGGAGGCCCCAGGGAAACAGTACATTTACACTGAGTGGACAAAACATTATGAACACCTGCTCTTTCCGTGACAGACTGACCAGGTGAATCCAGGTGAAAGACATGATCCCTTATTGATGTCACCTCTTAAATCCACTTCAATCAGTGTAGATGAAAGGGGAGGAGACCGATTTTCAATAAATATCTTCAAGCCTCGAAACAATTGAGACATGAGTTGTGTGTGTGTCATTCAGAGTGTGAATGGGCAAGAATGGGGTATGGTAGTAGGTGCCAGGCGCACCGGTTTGTGTCAAGAACTGCAACGCTGCTGGGTTTTTGACGCTCAACAGTTTCCTGTGTGTATCAAGAATGATCCACCACCCAAAGGACATCCAGCCAACTTGACACAACTGTGGGAGGCATTGGAGTCAACATGGACCAGCATCGATACTGTGAACCATCAGATCCTCCTCTCCACCCTCTCCGAGTTGGGCATCTCCGGCGCGGCCCACGCTTGGATTGCGTCCTACCTGACAGGTCGCTCCTACCAGGTGGCGTGGCGAGAATCTGTCTCCTCACCACGCGCTCTCACCACTGGTGTCCCCCAGGGCTCTGTTCTAGGCCCTCTCCTATTCTCGCTATACACCAAGTCACTTGGCTCTGTCATAACCTCACATGGTCTCTCCTATCATTGCTATGCAGACGACACACAATTAATCTTCTCCTTTCCCCCTTCTGATGACCAGGTGGTGAATCGCATCTCTGCATGTCTGGCAGACATATCAGTGTGGATGACGGATCACCACCTCAAGCTGAACCTCGGCAAGACGGAGCTGCTCTTCCTCCCGGGGAAGGACTGCCCGTTCCATGATCTCGCCATCACGGTTGACAACTCCATTGTGTCCTCCTCCCAGAGCGCTAAGAACCTTGGCGTGATCCTGGACAACACCCTGTCGTTCTCCACTAACATCAAGGCGGTGACCCGTTCCTGTAGGTTCATGCTCTACAACATCCGCAGAGTACGACCCTGCCTCACACAGGAAGCGGCGCAGGTCCTAATCCAGGCACTTGTCATCTCCCGTCTGGATTACTGCAACTCGCTGTTGGCTGGGCTCCCTGCCTGTGCCATTAAACCCCTACAACTCATCCAGAACGCCGCAGCCCGTCTGGTGTTCAACCTTCCCAAGTTCTCTCACGTCACCCCGCTCCTCCGCTCTCTCCACTGGCTTCCAGTTGAAGCTCGCATCCGCTACAAGACCATGGTGCTTGCCTACGGAGCTGTGAGGGGAACGGCACCTCAGTACCTTCAGGCTCTGATCAGGCCCTACACCCAAACAAGGGCACTGCGTTCATCCACCTCTGGCCTGCTCGCCTCCCTACCACTGAGGAAGTACAGTTCCCGCTCAGCCCAGTCAAAACTGTTCGCTGCTCTGGCACCCCAATGGTGGAACAAACTCCCTCACGACGCCAGGACAGCGGAGTCAATCACCACCTTCCGGAGACACCTGAAACCCCACCTCTTCAAGGAATACCTAGGATAGGATAAAGCAATCCTTCTGCCCCCCCCCCCCCCCCTTAAAAAAGATCTAGATGCACTATTGTAAAGTGGCTGTTCCACTGGATGTCATAAGGTGAATGCACCAATTTGTAAGTCGCTCTGGATAAGAGCGTCTGCTAAATGACTTAAATGTAATGAGTCAACATGGACCAGCATCCCTGTGGAGTCAACATGGACCAGCATCCCTGTGGAGTCAACATGGACCAGCATCCCTGTGGAGTCAACATGGACCAGCGTCCCTGTGGAGTCAACATGGGCCAGCATCCCTGTGGAGTCAACATGGGCCAGCATCCCTGTGGAGTCAACATGGGCCAGCACCCCTGTGGAGTCAACATGGACCAGCATCCCTGTGGAGTCAACATGGGCCAGCATCCCTGTGGAGTCAACATGGGCCAGCATCCCTGTGGAGTCAACATGGGCCAGCATCCCTGTGGAGTCAACATTGGCCAGCATCCCTGTGGAGTCAACATGGGCCAGCATCCCTGTGGAGTCAACATGGGCCAGCATCCCTGTGGAGTCAACATGGGCCAGCATCCCTGTGGAGTCAACATGGGCCAGCATCCCTGTGGAGTCAACATGGGCCAGCATCCCTGTGGAGTCAACATGGGCCAGCATCCCTGTGGAGTCAACATGGGCCAGCATCCCTGTGGAGTCAACATGGGCCAGCATCCCTGTGGAGTCAACATGGGCCAGCATCCCTGTGGAGTCAACATGGACCAGCATCCCTGTGGAACGCTTTCTACACCTTGTAGATTAGATTTGAGTTAAGATCTCAAATGGCCGTCGCCAACGGTGACAGCTGGTCTTACTGGGGTCCGACACATAACGAAAAATACATTACAGACAGGAGACTTTACAATTTCCATACAGTGCATTCTGGAAATGTATTCAGACCCATTGACTTTTTCCACATTTTGTTACGTTACAGACTTGTTCTAAAATGGATTAAATTGATATTTTTTCGCCCTCATCAATCAACACACAATACCACATAATGACGTCACAATACCACATAATGACGTCACAATAGCACATAATGACATCACAATACCACATAATGACATCACAATACCACATAATGACAAAGCAACAACAGGTTGTTAGAAATTTTTGCAAATGTTTGCTCCTCAGACCAACAAATATTTGTAATATCATCCACATAAGAGTCACAGCAAAATATTTTGTATGATCTCTTATGCACTATTTTAGGCCCAACGTTTGGAACTTTATCTTTCCTTGAATATATATTACTATTATATATAATATATAATATATAATATAATATATATAATATATATATATATAATATAATATATATAATATATTACTATATATTACTATATACTACTATTACTATACCACTATATTGTGATCACTGCATCCAATGGGTACGGATACAGCTTTCGAACACAGGTCTATGGTTTTAGTAAAAATGTGATCAATACATGTGGATGATCGTGTTCCTGTAGTGTTTGTAAACACCCTGGTAGGTTGATTAATAACCCGAACCAGATTACAGGCGCTGGTTACAGTGAGAAGCTTCCTCTTGTAAAACACCCTGGTAGGTTAATAACCTGAACCAGATTACAGGCGCTGGTTACAGTGAGAAGCTTCCCACACACTATCAAGCATTTCACACATATTATTTAGCTACTGACTGTTAGCACTTGGCGGCCTATAGCAGCCACAACACTTCAATAACACTTGACATAAGATCTTCTCTAAGCATTACAGGGGGGGGTTGTAACTCAACATTAGGAAGGTGGTCTTAATGTTTTGTCCACTCAGCGTATGTTGGACATGTCATTACTATATTTCCAGTGTAGGTGGCTTTGTGTGTTAACCTTTTCTAAACCAGAGGTCTAACTCTTGTTTTATTCTCTGTCTCTCTATCGCCCCCCCCCCCCCCCCCAGGGGCCAAGAAGGAGGGCGCGGCAGGGTTCTTCAAGGGCATAGGGAAGGGTCTGGTGGGGGTGGTGGCCAGGCCGACAGGGGGCATCGTAGACATGGCCTCCAGCACCTTCCACGGCATACAGAGGTTAGTAGAGAGACACGGGACACTACAGAGGTTAGTAGAGAGACACTGGACACTACAGAGGTTAGTAGAGACGAATACAGGACACTACAGAGGTAGTAGACACGAATACAGGACACTACAGAGGTAGTAGAGAGACACAGGACACTACAGAGGTTAGTAGATACGAATACAGGACACTACAGAGGTTAGTAGAGAGACACAGGACACTACAGAGGTTAGTAGAGAGACACAGGACACTACAGAGGTTAGTAGAGAGACACAGGACACTACAGAGGTTAGTAGAGAGACACAGGACACTACAGAGGTTAGTAGAGAGACACAGGACACTACGGAGGTTAGTAGAGACGGGACACTACGGAGGTTAGTAGAGAGACACAGGACACTACAGAGGTTAGTAGACACGAATACAGGACACTACAGAGGTTAGTAGAGAGACACAGGACACTACAGAGGTTAGTAGAGAGACACAGGACACTACAGAGGTTAGTAGAGAGACACAGGACACTACAGAGGTTAGTAGACACGAATACAGGACACTACAGAGGTTAGTAGAGACGAATACAGGACACTACAGAGGTTAGTAGAGAGACACAGGACACTGCAAAGGTTGGTAGAGACGAATACAGGACACTTACAGAGGTTAGTAGAGAGACACGGGACACTACAGAGGTTAGTAGAGAGACACGGGACACTACAGAGGTTAGTAGAGAGACACAGGACACTACAGAGGTTAGTAGAGAGACACAGGACACTACAGAGGTTAGTAGACACGAATACAGGACACTACAGAGGTTAGTAGAGACGAATACAGGACACTACAGAGGTTAGTAGAGAGACACAGGACACTGCAAAGGTTGGTAGAGACGAATACAGGACACTTACAGAGGTTAGTAGAGAGACACGGGACACTACAGAGGTTAGTAGAGAGACACGGGACACTACAGAGGTTAGTAGAGAGACACGGGACACTACAGAGGTTAGTAGAGAGACACAGGACACTACAGGGGTTGGTAGAGACGAATACAGGACACTACAGAGGTTAGTAGAGAGACACAGGACACTACAGAGGTTAGTAGAGAGACACAGGACACTACAGAGGTTAGTAGAGAGACACAGGAGACTACAGAGGTTAGTAGAGACGAATACAGGACACTACAGAGGTAGTAGAGAGACACAGGACACTACAGAGGTTAGTAGAGAGACACAGGACACTACAGAGGTAGTAGACACGAATACAGGACACTACAGAGGTAGTAGAGAGACACAGGACACTACAGGGGTTAGTAGAGACAAATACACTACACTACAGAGGTAGTAGACACGAATACAGGACACTACAGAGGTAGTAGACACGAATACAGGACACTACAGAGGTTAGTAGAGAGACACAGGACACTACAGAGGTAGTAGAGAAACACAGGACACTACAGAGGTAGTAGAGAAACACAGGACACTACAGAGGTAGTAGAGAGACACAGGACACTACAGAGGTTAGTAGAGAGACACAGGACACTACAGAGGTAGTAGAGAGACACAGGACACTACAGAGGTAGTAGAGAGACACAGGACACTACAGAGGTTAGTAGAGAGACACAGGACACTACAGAGGTAGTAGACACGAATACAGGACACTACAGAGGTAGTAGAGAGACACAGGACACTACAGAGGTTAGTAGAGACAAATACACTACACTACAGAGGTAGTAGACACGAATACAGGACACTACAGAGGTAGTAGACACGAATACAGGACACTACAGAGGTTAGTAGAGAGACACAGGACACTACAGAGGTAGTAGAGAAACACAGGACACTACAGAGGTAGTAGAGAAACACAGGACACTACAGAGGTAGTAGAGAGACACAGGACACTACAGAGGTTAGTAGAGAGACACAGGACACTACAGAGGTAGTAGAGAGACACAGGACACTACAGAGGTAGTAGAGAGACACAGGACACTACAGAGGTAGTAGAGAGACACAGGACACTACAGAGGTTAGTAGAGAGACACAGGACACTGCAGAGGTAGTAGACACGAATACAGGACACTACAGAGGTAGTAGAGAGACACAGGACACTACAGAGGTTAGTAGAGACAAATACACTACACTACAGAGGTAGTAGACACGAATACAGGACACTACAGAGGTAGTAGACACGAATACAGGACACTACAGAGGTTAGTAGAGAGACACAGGACACTACAGAGGTAGTAGAGAAACACAGGACACTACAGAGGTAGTAGAGAAACACAGGACACTACAGAGGTAGTAGAGAGACACAGGACACTACAGAGGTTAGTAGAGAGACACAGGACACTACAGAGGTAGTAGAGAGACACAGGACACTACAGAGGTAGTAGAGAGACACAGGACACTACAGAGGTAGTAGAGAGACACAGGACACTACAGAGGTTAGTAGAGAGAACCAGGACACTACAGAGGTAGTAGACACGAATACAGGACACTACAGAGGTAGTAGAGAGACACAGGACACTACAGAGGTTAGTAGAGACGAATACAGGGCACTACAGAGGTAGTAGACACGAATACAGGACACTACAGAGGTAGTAGACACGAATACAGGACACTACAGAGGTTAGTAGAGAGACACAGGACACTACAGAGGTAGTAGAGAAACACAGGACACTACAGAGGTAGTAGAGAAACACAGGACACTACAGAGGTAGTAGAGAGACACAGGACACTACAGAGGTTAGTAGAGAGACACAGGACACTACAGAGGTAGTAGAGAGACACAGGACACTACAGAGGTAGTAGAGAGACACAGGACACTACATAGGTAGTAGAGAGACACAGGACACTACAGAGGTTAGTAGAGAGACACAGGACACTACAGAGGTAGTAGAGAGACACAGGACACTACAGAGGTAGTAGAGAGACACAGGACACTACAGAGGTTAGTAGAGACGAATACAGGACACTACAGAGGTTAGAAGAGAGACACAGGACACTACAGAGGTTAGTAGAGAGACACAGGACACTACAGAGGTTAGTAGAGAGACACAGGACACTACAGAGGTAGTAGAGAGACACAGGACACTACAGAGGTTAGTAGAGACGAATACAGGACACTACAGAGGTTAGTAGAGAGACACAGGACACTACAGAGGTTAGTAGAGAGACACAGGACACTACAGAGGTTAGTAGAGAGACACAGGACACTACAGAGGTTAGTAGAGAGACACAGGACACTACAGAGGTTAGTAGAGAGACACAGGACACTACGGAGGTTAGTAGAGACGGGACACTACGGAGGTTAGTAGAGAGACACAGGACACTACAGAGGTTAGTAGACACGAATACAGGACACTACAGAGGTTAGTAGAGAGACACAGGACACTACAGAGGTTAGTAGAGAGACACAGGACACTGCAAAGGTTGGTAGAGACGAATACAGGACACTTACAGAGGTTAGTAGAGAGACACGGGACACTACAGAGGTTAGTAGAGAGACACGGGACACTACAGAGGTTAGTAGAGAGACACGGGACACTACAGAGGTTAGTAGAGAGACACAGGACACTACAGGGGTTGGTAGAGACGAATACAGGACACTACAGAGGTTAGTAGAGCGACACGGGACACTACAGAGGTTAGTAGAGCGACACGGGACACTACAGAGGTTAGTAGAGAGACACGGGACACTACAGAGGTTAGTAGAGAGACACGGGACACTACAGAGGTTAGTAGAGAGACACAGGAGACTACAGAGGTTAGTAGAGACGAATACAGGACACTACAGAGGTAGTAGACACGAATACAGGACACTACAGAGGTAGTAGAGAGACACAGGACACTACAGAGGTTAGTAGAGAGACACAGGACACTACAGAGGTTAGTAGAGAGACACAGGACACTACAGAGGTTAGTAGAGAGACACGGGACACTACAGAGGTTAGTAGAGAGACACGGGACACTACAGAGGTTAGTAGAGAGACACGGGACACTACAGAGGTTAGTAGAGAGACACATGACACTACAGAGGTTAGTAGAGAGACACGGGACACTACAGAGGTTAGTAGAGAGACACGGGACACTACAGAGGTTAGTAGAGAGACACGGGACACTACAGAGGTTAGTAGAGAGACACGGGACACTACAGAGGTTAGTAGAGAGACACGGGACACTACAGAGGTTAGTAGAGAGACACGGGACACTACAGAGGTTAGTAGAGAGACACGGGACACTACAGAGGTTAGTAGAGAGACACGGGACACTACATAGGTTAGTAGAGAGACACGGGACACTACAGAGGTTAGTAGAGAGACACGGGACACTACAGAGGTTAGTAGAGAGACACAGGACACTACAGAGGTTAGTAGAGAGACACGGGACACTACAGAGGTTAGTAGAGAGACACGGGACACTACAGAGGTTAGTAGAGAGACACGGGACACTACAGAGGTTAGTAGAGAGACACGGGACACTACAGAGGTTAGTAGAGAGACACGGGACACTACAGAGGTTAGTAGAGAGACACGGGACACTACAGAGGTTAGTAGAGAGACACGGGACACTACAGAGGTTAGTAGAGAGACACAGGACACTACAGAGGTTAGTAGAGAGACACGGGACACTACAGAGGTTAGTAGAGAGACACAGGACACTACAGAGGTTAGTAGAGAGACACGGGACACTACAGAGGTTAGTAGAGAGACACAGGACACTACAGAGGTTAGTAGAGAGACACGGGACACTACAGAGGTTATTGTGATTTTATTTGGAATGCTTTGTTTAATGTGGTATTGTGTAACGCCATGTGTGTCTCTGTCTGCCAGTCATAACCATGTTTCTCTCTGTCTGCCAGTCATAACCATGTTTGTCTCTGTCTGCCAGTCATAACCATGTTTCTCTCTGTCTGCCAGTCATAACCATGTTTGTGTCTGTCTGCCAGTCATAACCATGTTTCTCTCTGTCTGCCAGTCATAACCATGTTTGTCTCTGTCTGCCAGTCATAACCATGTTTCTCTCTGTCTGCCAGTCATAACCATGTTTCTCTCTGTCTGCCAGTCATAACCATGTTTGTCTCTGTCTGCCAGTCATAACCATGTTTCTCTCTGTCTGCCAGTCATAACCATGTTTCTCTCTGTCTGCCAGTCATAACCATGTTTGTCTCTGTCTGCCAGTCATAACCATGTTTGGTGCTTTATGTTCTGTACATTATAATTATGTGAGCTGACTAATTTTGTTAACTGTTCTGTTGTCATTTTGTTTTCTCATAAGTTAATTCCTTGGAGATGTTATTTTGGTCTTTCTGTTGAGTGAGTATTTGGTGAGATGTGGGAAAGCTGTGACCTACACCAGGATCATAGGGGAGGGGTTTGGGGCTATATGGGAGGGGTCTGGGACTATAGGGGAGGGGTCTGGGACTATAGGGGAGGGGTCTGGGACTATAGGGGAGGGGTTTGGGACTCTGGGAGGGGTTTGGGACTCTGGGAGGGGTTTGGGACTCTGGGAGGGGTTTGGGACTCTGGGAGGGGTTTGGGACTCTGGGAGGGGTTTGGGACTCTGGGAGGGGTTTGGGACTCTGGGGGAGGGGTTTGGGACTCTAGGGGAGGGGCTTGGGACTCTAGGGGAGGGGTTTGTCTGGCATGGCGGGTTAGTTGTCTTTCTCATAGATCAGAATGTCTGTCAGAGAGGTAAGTGACTGCATGGTGTTAAAGTAGTTATTATGCTATTATAACATGCTGTTTCAAAGGAAATGATTGGTTAACGCTCAACATTTAACCCCCCCCCCCCCCCCACCTCCATCGTTGTTAACACTGCTTCTGACCTGACTCCTCCCTCTGCTCCATACTGCAGCATCGTGAGGTCCACCAGACTAAATCCCTGAGGACTGAACAGCCTGGGAGAGAGCAACACTAGATACTGTAAAGCTCTTAAAGATCAGAGCTGGCAGAGAGCAACACTAGATTGTTACCATAAAGCTCTTAAAGATCAGAGCTGGGAGTGAGCAAGACTAGATTGTTACCGTAAAGCTCTTAAAGATTAGAGCTGGCAGAGAGCAAGACTAGATTGTTACCGTAAAGCTCTTAAAGATCAGAGCTGGGAGAGTGAGCAAGACTAGATTGTTACTGTAAAGCTCTTAAAGATCAGAGCTGGCAGAGAGCAAGACTAGATTGTTACCATAAAGCTCTTAAAGATCAGAGCTGGGAGTGAGCAAGACTAGATTGTTACCGTAAAGCTCTTAAAGATTAGAGCTGGCAGAGAGCAAGACTAGATTGTTACTGTAAAGCTCTTAAAGATCAGAGCTGGCAGAGAGCAAGACTAGATTGTTACTGTAAAGCTCTTAAAGATCAGAGCTGGCAGAGAGCAAGACTAGATTGTTACTGTAAAGCTCTTAAAGATTAGAGCTGGCAGAGAGCAAGACTAGATTGTTACTGTAAAGCTCTTAAAGATTAGAGCTGGCAGAGAGCAAGACTAGATTGTTACTGTAAAGCTCTTAAAGATCAGAGCTGGCAGAGAGCAAGACTAGATTGTTACTGTAAAGCTCTTAAAGATTAGAGCTGGGAGAGAGAGCAAGACTAGATTGTTACTGTAAAGCTCTTAAAGATTAGAGCTGGGAGAGTGAGCAAGACTAGATTGTTACCGTAAAGCTCTTAAAGATCAGAGCTGGCAGAGAGCAAGACTAGATTGTTACCGTAAAGCTCTTAAAGATTAGAGCTGGCAGAGAGCAAGACTAGATTGTTACTGTAAAGCTCTTAAAGATTAGAGCTGGCAGAGAGCAAGACTAGATTGTTACTGTAAAGCTCTTAAAGATCAGAGCTGGCAGAGAGCAAGACTAGATTGTTACTGTAAAGCTCTTAAAGATTAGAGCTGGCAGAGAGCAAGACTAGATTGTTACTGTAAATCTCTTAAAGATCAGAGCTGGCAGAGAGCAAGACTAGATTGTTACTGTAAATCTCTTAAAGATTAGAGCTGGGAGAGTGAGCAAGACTAGATTGTTACTGTAAAGCTCTTAAAGATCAGAGCTGGCAGAGAGCAAGACTAGATTGTTACTGTAAAGCTCTTAAAGATTAGAGCTGGCAGAGAGCAAGACTAGATTGTTACTGTAAATCTCTTAAAGATCAGAGAGCAAGACTAGATTGTTACTGTAAAGCTCTTAAAGATTAGAGCTGGCAGAGAGCAAGACTAGATTGTTACTGTAAAGCTCTTAAAGATTAGAGCTGGCAGAGAGCAAGACTAGATTGTTACCGTAAATCTCTTAAAGATCAGAGAGCAAGACTAGATTGTTACCGTAAAGCTCTTAAAGATTAGAGCTGGGAGAGTGAGCAAGACTAGATTGTTACCGTAAAGCTCTTAAAGATTAGAGCTGGCAGAGAGCAAGACTAGATTGTTACCGTAAAGCTCTTAAAGATTAGAGCTGGGAGAGTGAGCAAGACTAGATTGTTACTGTAAAGCTCTTAAAGATTAGAGCTGGCAGAGAGCAACACTAGATTGTTACTGTAAATCTCTTAAAGATTAGAGCTGGGAGAGTGAGCAAGACTAGATTGTTACTGTAAATCTCTTAAAGATTAGAGCTGGGAGAGTGAGCAAGACTAGATTGTTACTGTAAATCTCTTAAAGATCAGAGCTGCTGTTCTCAGCAGGTCCTTCTGTAACTCAGTAACTCGACATCACATTGGATTCCAAACTGCAGTTAGACAAACAGACACACCACAGACTCTTCCTTTGTCAGATCCGCTGATAGAAGTTACACTCAAGCCCCTCCTCCCACCTGTTCTCTCCTCTGGGATTGGCCGACTGCACGAGCGCACGACCACTGCCATGCAAAGATTGGCGGTTTGGCAACGTTTTTTGTTGCAAAAAAAACAAACACAAAAACAACATAATATCCACATAATGTCAGGAACCCAAGATGTATTGGCCCCGGGGGCTCCAGGTCTGTGATAGACTGATGGCCCCGGGGGCTCCAGGTCTGTGGTAGACTGATGGCCCCGGGGGCTCCAGGTCTGTGGTAGACTGATGGCCCCGGGGGCTCCAGGTCTGTGGTAGACTGATGGCCCCGGGGGCTCCAGGTCTGTGGTAGACTGATGGCCCCGGGGGCTCCAGGTCTGATAGACTGATGGCCCCGGGGGCTCCAGGTCTGTGGTGGACTGATGGCCCCGGGGGCTCCAGGTCTGTGGTAGACTGATGGCCCCGGGGGCTCCAGGTCTGTGGTAGACTGATGGCCCCGGGGGCTCCAGGTCTGTGGTAGACTGATGGCCCCGGGGGCTCCAGGTCTGTGGTAGACTGATGACCCCGGGGGCTCCAGGTCTGTGGTAGACTGATGGCCCCGGGGGCTCCAGGTCTGTGGTAGACTGATGGCCCCGGGGGCTCCAGGTCTGTGGTAGACTGATGGCCCCGGGGGCTCCAGGTCTGATGGCCCCGGGGGCTCCAGGTCTGTGATAGACTGATGGCCCCGGGGGCTCCAGGTCTGATAGACTGATGTAATGCATTGCAGAGTGGAATGGTGTTTTGGGGGAAATGTGCTAGCATGTAGCTGGGTAATTTACATTGTTGATACGGAGCTGAAATGACACCCTGTCAACAGCACTCTGACTGGAGGACACAGCCAAGTGGACCATTCAGTCTCTACTGCAACTTTAACCCCCCCCCCCCCCCCCCCACACACACACAGCTTTCTCATAACCCCCCCCCCCCAGCTTTCTCATAACCCCCCCCCAGCTTTCTCATAACCTCCCGTCCCTCCCCCTCTCACCTCTCAGGTATCTAATGTTGAGCCAAAACATTCCTAATTCCCCAGTTGCTCTGAGATGCCAAAACACAGACCCCCCCCCCACAGCTTTCTCATAACCCCCCCCCCCCCCCCCCCAGCTTTCTCATAACCTCCCGTCCCTCCCCCTCTCACCTCTCAGGTATCTAATGTTGAGCCAAAACATTCCTAATTCCCCAGTTGCTCTGAGATGCCAAAACACAGACCCCCCCCCCCTCCTCCATCACATAGTACTTCTGTCCATTCACCACGTCATTCATTATCCTTCACAAAAGCATATTAATCACTTAATTAATTCCTGATAACCTGATGAAATTATTGTTCCATGCTTTCACACTAGAGATAACGAAAGGTGAGATACTGGAACACACACACACACACACACACATACACACACACACACACACGCATACATACTCATGCACCGGTCGCCAACGCCCTTTTGGGCTGAACGGTTTATAAGTTAGTGATTTCTTTCAGAAGCAGGATTCTGCTAGTGTTGATTGTTTTGCTGTAATGGTGTCCTAATCTGTTACTGTGTCTGGCTCATTGGGAAGACATCGCATAGCAGTTTTGTTATGAGTTTGGGTCAGAAAGCAAACTAGTTCTTGCTCTTGATTCATGAAACCCTTCTGGATGGTGGGGTTGCGATTGGCTCTGTGAGATCTCTGACGGTGCGTTCCGATTGGCTCTGTGAGATCTCTGACGGTGCGTTCCGATTGGCTCTGTGAGATCTGACGGCGCGTTGTGATTGGCAGGGTGGCAGAGTCGACAGAGGAAGTGACCAAGCTGAGGCCGGTCAGACTGATCCGAGAGGACGGAATCATCAGACCTTACGACCAGGAGGACGCCAAGGGTTACGACCTATTCCAGGTTAGCAACCCACCTTAGAAGAACACTAAAACACCCATGGCTGGAGGTAGACTTGTCCAGGTTGGAGAAAAGGAGGCCATATAACAACTAGTGCTTTTTCCCTTCCTGCACTTTTCTATTCTAAATTATATATTTCTTAAATTTTTCCTTATACAGTGTATTACATGTCCGTAACAACGACTGAGTCAATCTGAAAGTGTAATCTTGAAACCAATGAGTTTAATCTTTTATCTTTACAGAAATGAAACATTCATGTCTTTCTCTTTGACACCGCTGGCCGCGAAGTGTCGGTCTTTCTTTTCCACTTCTAATTTCCTCCCTGTCCTTTTGTGTGTTTCTCTCGCTCTCTCCTTCATGCAGCATGATGAGGAATAGAAGGGGTCGAGGTTGATTATGGGGTGGTGTATGTTCTCTACATGATGTAATTCAATTGCCAGTAATCAATGGACAATTATCTCAGTTCTATCAACGGCCAGTTGATGAGGAGTTAAAAATGTCTTGATCGTTGAAATGTTGACGCACACATAGGTGAAGCTCTATATCTGTGTCAAGGTTCAATCTCCTTTCTATATCTGGTTTGTAAATGTGTTGCTGATTTCATGACTCTTAATGCAGGTTTCTTGGCTGAACACTGAATTGTTTTGCATGCCAAAAGGGGAAAACATCTCCGTCCGTAAAATACCTCAGTCTTGTTTTTAAGTCAGGTCTTTTCTATTACTTTTGCCAAATAAAATCTTTTTTTGCAATTTTATTTCATATTTACCAGAATTAGGAAATGAAACGATTTAGCCTGCTATATAATATATGCCGATGATTTTGTCCAGCCTTTATAAACTACCCTATATAACAAAACTAAAAAATGATTGAAAATAATATTTTACTAAAGAAATGTAGCCATTTGTTTGTTTTTTTGACTAGTAACGATACTTCAGCAGAAGTTTGCAATATTTTTATAAAAGGTTCATAGCGTCACCTTGTAAATCATTGCTTTCGTATCTGTATATACAGTATTGCACTCATAATGATATATTGATGCTCTACTCTTACATTAGTGTGTGTATGAGTTACTATAACCGTATGCTAAATGATTTAGAAACCGGGTTATTGTTCAAAGAAGCAAATTAATGTTATATTTGATAGATACTTTGTCATCATTTTCCAACATATTCAACATAACTCTCTAGTTAGTCTGACTGCCTTAAACTATGTTAATGTATGCTAATGTGACGGGTAAATGGTTTATTTCTATTGGTCAATACGTTCACTATGTTCTATTGTGTGTGTGTGTGTGATGTCACTTTCAACCTGAAATCTAATAAAACTATATAAACATTCACTTAATTACATGTGGAAAATCCATTGCAATGATTTGCTGGTTTACGGTAATAAAGTTTGCTTAGAAAAGGGAAGTTTTAGCTACAACATAATCTTTACAAATGAAGATATAATCTGTGTTCGAATAGTCATACTCACCGAACTAACCGTATTATTTGTGACTGAATTGAGTATATAGTATGTTCGTTGGTCGTAGTACGGATATAGTTAGTATGCCAAAAGTTCCCGGATGTCGTACTAAATTCGCCTAAATACGAAGTGTACATGCAGAGTACACTATATCCGTGCTTTTAGGACCCATAATGCAATTCTTCAGAAAATGGGCGTGGCTTCACAAAGTTTTCAGATTTGAAGAAAATGGCAGGAAAATATAGAGCCGAGGAGAGCAGAGACAAATTCATTGCTTTAACTAATTAGAACAAATGTTAAGAAAATGTTGAGCAATTTAATAAAGTAATGACTTTTCAAATAAGTTACACGTTACGTTGGCTGACAATTTGTTAGCTACGCTGTCCTTACGAACCGCATAGCATTACTGCAGTATGTACCGGCATGTTAGCTAGTTACCTAACGTTAGTTGGCTACCAATACATCTGCTAACTAACTAACTACCCAACGTTTATTGACTTGACTATTCACATCACTCTTAGCTAAGTGGTTTAGTCGTTGTGCATTTCAATAAGAAATTGTTAACTCTGGCTATCTATTCCCGATTTCTCGCGCAGAATAACTGATGAATTTACAAAACGCTCAACACCCGTTGAATATGGCCGTTGTCAATAAACGTCAGCAAAAAAAAAAAAAGATCAATTAAATTGTTACCGGGAACACAGTTAGTCTCCAAGGCTCTGGATAATATAAAAACAGCCTAACCGGCTCTGCTAGGACGAGTATAATGGTCAGAGTGAGGTGTTCTCTAAGTAGCTAGCCTACGTTAGCCAGTTAGCTTGGGTGCTTAATGGTCAGAGTGGGGTGTTCTCTAAGTAGCTAGCCTACGTTAGCCAGTTAGCTTGGGTGCTTAATGGTCAGAGTGAGGTGTTCTCTAAGTAGCTAGCCTACGTTAGCCAGTTAGCTTGGGTGCTTAATGGTCAGAGTGGGGTGTTCTCTAAGTAGCTAGCCTACGTTAGCCAGTTAGCTTGGGTGCTTAATGGTCAGAGTGAGGTGTTCTCTAAGTAGCTAGCCTACGTTAGCCAGTTAGCTTGGGTGCTTAATGGTCAGAGTGAGGTGTTCTCTAAGTAGCTAGCCGACGTTAGCCAGTTAGCTTGGGTGCTTGACTGCCGTTGAACGCTCGGATCAACCTTGTGTGCACTCTGATCGCTCCCTAGAGAGTGTGCACTCTGAATGCTCCCTAGAGCGAAGCGCTCTCAATTTTACAAACGGACAATCTGTCCACGCTCTGGATTTGACGAAGGCCCAGAGTGCACCATGGCACTCCAGATTTTTTAAATTTACAAACACACCCCCGAAATCGTAAAAATGTTTAGCTAGTCATTTGTTATGCTAACAAGCTAGCAAGAGGTTGCATAGCAACAGCATCAACTTCCGGGAAACGATACCGTTCAGTTTACAGTATACTAAAGCGAACTAGTAGTATATACTCGTTTTTAAGTATGTAGTATACAGTAAGTTAGTAATGTGTATTCGAACACAGCTAATGTATTTGTATGTTTCCACACATGGACACTGCTCCTTCAGAGGTCAGAGATCAAGCAGCTGGAAGGAGAGATCTTCAGACAACACTGTTTGTACCCTGGACACAGGAAGACCAACGTTATAGTGACCAACAGGTACATTGTGGAAGATTTCAGTCCAACGTGACTCGTGCCTCAGGGTAGACATTTTGTGTTTGTATATTGGGGATACTGGTTTGAGAAGGCGCTTTACCTGAAAAGGTCTTTTAACTAATTGTGTATTTAAAGGAAAGTATTCAGACCCCTTGACTTTTTTCCACATTTGTGTTACTTTACAGCCTTATTCTAAAATGGATTTAAATAAATACAAATTCTCATTAATATAAACACAATACCCCATAATGACAAATTGAAAACAAGTTTAGACATTTTTGCAAATTTATTACAAAAAATATATATAAATACCTTTATTTACACAAGTATTCAGACCCTTTGCTATGAGACTCGAAATTTGAGCTCAGGTTCATCCTGTTTCCATTGATCATCCTTGAGATGTTTCTACAACTTGATTGGACTCCACCTGTGGTAAATTAAATTGATTGGACATGATTTGGAAAGGCACACGCCTCAAATCGGGTCCAATCAATTTAATTTACCACAGGTGGCCTCCAATGAAGTTGTAGAAACATCTCAAGGATGATCAATGGAAACAGGATGAACCTGAGATCAATTTCGAGTCTCATAGCAAAGGGTCTGAATATTTAGGTAAATAGGGTATTTCAGTTTTTAATTTGTAATACATTAGCAACATTTTGTAAAAACCTTTTTTCGCTCTGTCATTGGGTATTGTGTTTAGATTGATGAGGGAAAAAATGCATTTAATCCATTTTAGAATAAGGCTGTAACGTAACAAAATGTGGGAAAAAGGGAAAGGGGTCTGAATACTTTCTGAATGCACTGCGTGTATACCTACAGTACCGGTAAAAAGTTTGGACACACCTACTCATTCCAGGGTTTTTCTTTATTTTTTCTATTTTCTACATTGCAGAATATTAGTGAAGACATCAAAACTGTGAAATAACACATATGGAATCATGTAGTAACCAAAAAAGTGTTAAACAAATCAAAATATATTTGAGATTATTCAAAATAGCCACCCTTTGCCTTGATGACAGGTTTGCACACGCTTGGCATTCTCTCAACCAGCTTCACCAGGAATGCTTTTCCAACAGTCTCGCAGGAGTTCCCACTTATGCTGAGCACTTGTTGGCTGCTTTTCCTTCACTCTGGGGTCCAACTCATCCCAAACCATCTCAATTGGGTTGAGGTCGGGTGATTGTGGAGGCCAGGTCATCTGATGCAGCACTCCATCACTCTCCTTCTTGGTCAAATAGCCCTTACACAGACTGGAAGTGTGTTGGGTCATTGTCCTGTTTAGAAACAAATGATAGTCCCACTAAGCACAAGCCAGATGGGATGGCGTATCGCTGCAGAATACTGTGGTAGCCATGCTGGTTAAGTGTGCCTTCAATTCTAAATAAATCACTGACAGTGTCACCAGAGGAGCACCCCACACCATCACACCTCCTCCTCCATGCTTCAGGGTGGGAACCACAAATGCAGAGATCATCCGTTCACCTACTCTGCGTCTCACGAAGACATGGCGGTTGGAACCAAAAATCTAAAATTTGGACTCATCAGACCTAAGGACAGATTTCCACCAGTCTAATGTCCATTGCTTGTGTTTCTTGGCCCAAGCAAGTCTCTTCTTCTTATTGGTGTCCTTTAGTGGTGGTTTCTTTGCAGCAAATCGACCATGAAGGCCTGATTCACACAGTCTCCTCTGATCAGGTGATGTTGAGATGTGTCTGTTACTTAGCATTTATTTGGGCTGCAATCTGAGGTGCAGTTAACTTTAATGAACTTGTCTTCCACAGCAGAGGTAACTCTGGGTCTTCCTTTCCTGTGGCGGTCCTCATGAGAGCCAGGTTCATCATAGCGCTTGATGGTTTTTGCGACTGCACTTGAAGAAACTGTCAAAGTTCTTGAAATGTTCCGTATTGACTGAGCTTTATGTCTTAAAGTAATGATGGACTGTCGTTTCTCTTTGCTTATTTGAGCTGTTCTTGCCATTATATGGACGTGGTCTTTTACCAAATAAGACTATCTTCTGTTTAACACCCATACTTTGTCACAACACAACTGATTGGCTCAAACACATTAAGAAGGAAATAGATTCCACAAATGTACTTTTAACAAGGCACACCTGATAATTGAAACACATTCCAGGTGACTACCTCATGAAGCTGGTTCAGAGAATGTCAAGAGTGTGCAAAGCTGTCATCAAGGCAGAGGGTGGCTACTTTGAAGAATCTCAAATATATTTAGATTTAACATTTTTTTGGTTACTACATGATTCCATATGTGTTATTTCATAGTTTTGATGTCTTCACTAAAATTCTACAATGCAGAAAATAGTAAAAAATGAACTAGAATGAGTAGGTGTCTCCAAACTTTTGACTGGTACGGTATGTAGATAGATAGATATCTGGATAGATAGATATATACTACTATATAGAGTATATCTACAGTATCTATATATTCATTAAACACTCCTGCATTTATTGTGTATGAATTACCGTTACTGTCGATGAAGTCCTATTATTCTAATATTGAGGTTGCCATGTATTTTTACCCGTTATCACGTCCTAACTCGTAGGCCCCGCCACATCTCCTCTTTTCCTACAGGAGAGTGATGTGTGTGAAGGAGGTGGATTTTGTGGGACACTTCAACAAAGAGTGGGAGTGTCTGTTTGAGCATTTCTCCAGGCCTCCGCACGTGGAAGGAGGGGACCTGATGATCTACTGCAAGGTCTGGCTTCAGACATTTTTACCAGACGCATTAAATAGCATCCTTAGGTCCAGTCAGAACCTATTTCAAATTCACTCACTTAGTTACTTACTTGCATCCTTATCTCCTTAAGTATTGTAATGGACTGAATATCTTTGTTTGACGGCAGGAACAGAACAAGTCTTGTAATGGACTGAATATCTTTGTTTGACAACAGGAACAGAACAAGTCTTGTAATGGACTGAATATCTTTGTTTGACGGCAGGAACAGAACAAGTCTTGTAATGGACTGAATATCTTTGTTTGACGGCAGGAACAGAACAAGTCTTGTAATGGACTGAATATCTTTGTTTGACAACAGGAACAGAACAAGTCTTGTAATGGACTGAATATCTTTGTTTGACTACAGGAACAGAACAAGTCTTGTAATGGACTGAATATCTTTGTTTGACGGCAGGAACAGAACAAGTCTTGTAATGGACTGAATATCTTTGTCTGACGGCAGGAACAGAACAAGTATTGTAATGGACTGAATATCTTTGTTTGACAACAGGAACAGAACAAGTCTTGTAATGGACTGAATATCTTTGTCTGACAGCAGGAACAGAACAAGTCTTGTAATGGACTGAATATCTTTGTTTGACGGCAGGAACAGAACAAGTCTTGTAATGGACTGAATATCTTTGTCTGACGGCAGGAACAGAACAAGTCTTGTAATGGACTGAATATCTTTGTCTGACGGCAGGAACAGAACAAGTCTTGTAATGGACTGAATATCTTTGTTTGTCGGCAGGAACAGAAGAAGTTTACGTTCCAGAAGAGAGATGGACAGGAACCCATGAGAGTGCTGCACCTCAAGTACCCTGCAACCGCCCAGGTCCCAATAATACACCTTTTTGTCTGTCTGTCTGTCTGTCTGTCTGTCTGTCTGTCTGTCTGTCTGTCTGTCTGTCTGTCTGTCTGTCTGTCTGTGTCTGTGTGTGTGTTGGACCCACAGTACCTGACGGCCTCTCCTCCTCCTTCTGTAGAAACTGTGTGAGGCCATAGAGCAGGCGCAGTCGGCCCAGAGGCAGCATCGGATGGTGAAGCAAAAATCACAGCGCTTTCTCAAACCGGGAGACAAGTGTTGATGTCATCACCGACCAGAACAATGTCACCGCTGCCCAGCATGAAGTCCTGATTAACCAGAATGATGTCATGGTTACCCAGCCTGACGTAAACGCTACTCAGTAGGTCACCACCACCAATAATGTCAGCACTGTTCCTGCTACAGTACTGCCCAGCCCAACACACATTTGCACTAAAGAAAAGCCATGCATTAGTGTTTACAGTCCTGTTTACTAATGAGTCACTGCTGCCTTATGGGGAAGGGAAAAAATCTGATCATTTGACTGTTATGAAATCATTTTGATAATATCTGCATCAACGATAGGAATGTTGTGCTTTTTGGTTTACACAATTCCCTCCAGAATCAATGTGGTTTTTGGTTTACACAATTCCCTCCAGAATCAATGTGGTTTTTGGTTTACACAATTCCCTCCAGAATCAATGTGGTTTTTGGTTTACACAATTCCCTCCAGAATCAATGTGCTTTTTGGTTTACACAATTCCCTCCACAATCAATGTGGTTTTTGGTTTACACAATTCCCTCCAGAATCAATGACTCCAGAATCAATAAAAAAACATATATAGAAATGAGATGAAGGATCTATAAAATGTGTTTTTTGTTTTTGCTTTTCTTTGTCGTGTTTACAGATGTCTGATTTAAAGGGGTCAATGATAGTTGACCTGACTGCTGTATACAAACAAGAGTGGATTTATATGGACAATGGTATTGAAAAGTCAGTTATTCATTGTTTCTATAAGTTTATCTTCTTTGGAGGAAATATGCACTTAAGTCTTACAAATTTCCCTTTTGATTAACAATCATTTTACTGACATAGATTGATATTATCTTGAAATGGGGGGGTTAATTTTGTAAAACTGTTAGTTTATGTAAAGTGATGTACTGTATGAATCTACAGTATAGGCTGTGTTGACCAGTGAAGACTAATGACCAGTGTACTGAAAACTATGCGACATTACATTTCATATATGTTGCTGTCATCTATACAACCAACTGCGTATGAGCATATTCTGCCCTAATCTATCCTGCTAACCTTGATGGACCAAATAAATCATCAAATACAAAACATTAAATCTTTTAAATATACATTGTCTCTGTGCATATTTAGCTATTCTATAATAACGAGGAGAGTTATCGACCTAGCTAATTGAGTTAGGTTATATCATATGATACAAGGAGGAAAGTCAATGACCTAGCTAATTGAGTTAGGTTATATCGTATGATACCAGGAGGAAAGTCAACGACCTAGCTAATTGAGTTAGGATATATCACATGATACCAGGAGGAGAGTCAACGACCTAGCTCATTGAGTTAGGTTATATCATATGATACCAGGAGGAGAGTCAACGACCTAGCTAATTGAGTTAGGTTATATCATATGATACCAGGAGGAAAGTCAACGACCTAGCTCATTGAGTTAGGTTATATCATATGATACCAGGAGGAGAGTCAACGACCTAGGTAATTGAGTTAGGTTATATCATATGATACAAGGAGGAGAGTCAACGACCTAGCTCATTGAGTTAGGTTATATCATATGATACCAGGAGGAGAGTCAACGACCTAGGTAATTGAGTTAGGTTATATCATATGATACCAGGAGGAGAGTCAACGACCTAGCTAATTGAGTTAGGTTATATCACATGATACCAGGAGGAGAGTCAACGACCTAGCTAATTGAGTTAGGATATATCACATGATACCAGGAGGAAAGTCAACGACCTAGCTAATTGAGTTAGGTTATATCATATGATACCAGGAGGAAAGTCAACGACCTAGCTCATTGAGTTAGGTTATATCGTATGATACCAGGAGGAAAGTCAACGACCAAGCTAGGTTATATCATATGATACCAGGAGGAGAGTCAACGACCTAGCTAATTGAGTTAGGATATATCACATGATACCAGGAGGAAAGTCAACGACCTAGCTAATTGAGTTAGGTTATATTGGTACACAGTTACAGTATTACACACTACGTCCCAAATCGCACACTATTTCCCTATGGGCCCTGGTCAAATGTAGTGCACTACATAGGGAATAGGGTGCCATTTAGGATGCATAACGTGTAACAGTTAACAGTAGCTGTGTGTGTGTGACTCATAAAGACCGTGTGTTTTTACCAGCGTATCAAACGTGAATGACGAATGAGAAGCGACAGCCTAACGCTTCTTTTACGACCCTGAGGTTTCACAGCTCGGACGTCCTGCCGTGTTCAAAGCAGTCCAGTCAAACAGTCCTACGTCAGTCTAGAGTACTGAAACACACTATAAACACACGTCAAACAGTCCTACGTCAGTCTAGAGTACTGAAACACACTATAAACACACGTCAGTCCTACGTCAGTCTAGAGTACTGAAACGCACTATAAACACACGTCAAACAGTCCTACGTCAGTCTAGAGTACTGAAACGCACTATAAACACACGTCAGTCCTACGTCAGTCTAGAGTACTGAAACGCACTATAAACAGACGTGAAACAGTCCTACGTCAGTCTAGAGTACTGAAACGCACTATAAACACACGTCAGTCCTACGTCAGTCTAGAGTACTGAAACGCACTATAAACAGACGTGAAACAGTCCTACGTCAGTCTAGAGTACTGAAACGCACTATAAACACACGTCAGTCCTACGTCAGTCTAGAGTACTGAAACGCACTATAAACACACGTCAAACAGTCCTACGTCAGTCTAGAGTACTGAAACGCACTATAAACACACGTCAGTCCTACGTCAGTCTAGAGTACTGAAACGCACTATAAACAGACGTGAAACAGTCCTACGTCAGTCTAGAGTACTGAAACGCACTATAAACACACGTCAAACAGTCCTACGTCAGTCTAGAGTACTGAAACGCACTATAAACACACGTCAGTCCTACGTCAGTCTAGAGTACTGAAACACACTATATACACACGTGAAACAGTCCTACGTCAGTCTAGAGAACTGAAACACACTATATACACACGTGAAACAGTCCTACGTCAGTCTAGAGTACTGAAACACACTATAAACACACGTGAAACAGTCCTACGTCAGTCTAGAGTACTGAAACGTACTATAAACACACGTCAAACAGTCCTACGTCAGTCTAGAGTACTGAAACGCACTATAAACAGACGTGAAACAGTCCTACGTCAGTCTAGAGTACTGAAACGCACTATAAACAGACGTGAAACAGTCCTACGTCAGTCTAGAGTACTGAAACGCACTATAAACAGACGTGAAACAGTCCTACGTCAGTCTAGAGTACTGAAACGCACTATAAACAGACGTGAAACAGTCCTACGTCAGTCTAGAGTACTGAAACGCACTATAAACAGACGTGAAACAGTCCTACGTCAGTCTAGAGTACTGAAACGCACTATAAACAGACGTGAAACAGTCCTACGTCAGTCTAGAGTACTGAAACACACTATAAACACACGTGAAACAGTCCTACGTCAGTCTAGAGTACTGAAACACACTATAAACACACGTCAAACAGTCCTACGTCAGTCTAGAGTACTGAAACGCACTATAAACACACGTGAAACAGTCCTACGTCAGTCTAGAGTACTGGAACGCACTATAAACACACGTGAAACAGTCCTACCTCAGTCTAGAGTACTGAAACACACATAAAAGTATATTGTTCAAAGTGTTAGTGGCTACTAGTGATGAAGGCCCCGCTGTGAACAAAGCAGTCGAACAGTCCAACACTAGTAAGGAAAACCAGACTGAAATACAGACACATGACACACTTGACACATAGTGTACTGGTGCTAGTGGTAGAGTCTACTGGTGTATATTTCCCACTGTCAACGGGTTCAAAGCAGACCAATCGAAAATCCAGTACTAGGTGAGGAACAGCATAATGGAGTAGACTACTGAAACACATTATACTAGGTGAGGAACAGCAGAATGGAGTAGACTACTGGAACACATTATACTAGGTGAGGAACAGCAGAATGGAGTAGACTACTGAAACACATTATACTAGGTGAGGAACAGCAGAATGGAGTAGACTACTGAATCACATTATACTAGGTGAGGAACAGCAGAATGGAGTAGACTACTGAAACACATTATACTAGGTGAGGAACAGCATAATGGAGTAGACTACTGAAACACATTATACTAGGTGAGGAACAGCAGAATGGAGTAGACTACTGAAACACATTATACTAGGTGAGGAACAGCAGGATGGAGTAGACTACTGGAACACATTATACTAGGTGAGGAACAGCAGAATGGAGTAGACTACTGAAACACATTATACTAGGTGAGGAACAGCATAATGGAGTAGACTACTGAAACACATTATACTAGGTGAGGAACAGCAGAATGGAGTAGACTACTGAAACACATTATACTAGGTGAGGAACAGCATAATGGAGTAGACTACTGAATCACATTATACTAGGTGAGGAACAGCAGAATGGAGTAGACTACTGAAACACATTATACTAGGTGAGGAACAGCAGAATGGAGTAGACTACTGAAACACATTATACTAGGTGAGGAACAGCTGAATGGAGTAGACTACTGAAACACATTATACTAGGTGAGGAACAGCAGAATGGAGTAGACTACTGAAACACATTATACTAGGTGAGGAACAGCAGAATGGAGTAGACTACTGAAACACATTATACTAGGTGAGGAACAGCATAATGGAGTAGACTACTGAAACACATTATACTAGGTGAGGAACAGCAGAATGGAGTAGACTACTGAAACACATTATACTAGGTGAGGAACAGCAGAATGGAGTAGACTACTGAAACACATTATACTAGGTGAGGAACAGCAGAATGGAGTAGACTACTGAAACACATTATACTAGGTGAGGAACAGCAGAATGGAGTAGACTACTGAAACACATTATACTAGGTGAGGAACAGCAGAATGGAGTAGACTACTGAAACACATTATACTAGGTGAGGAACAGCAGAATGGAGTAGACTACTGAAACACATTATAATGGTTGTGGTAGGGCCTACTAGTGGTAAAAAATAAAAAATAACGACAGTTGAAGTCGGAAGTTTACATACACTTAGGATGGAGTCATTAAAACTCGTTTTTCAACCACTCCACAAATTTCTTGTTATCAAACTATAGTTTTGGCAAGGCGGTTAGGATATCTACTTTGTGCATGACACAAGTAATTTTTCCAACAATTGTTTACAGACTCGATTATTGCACTTATAATTCACTCTATCACAATTCCAGTGGGTCAGAAGTTTACATACACTAAGTTGACTGTGCCTTTAAACAGCTTGGAAAATTCCAGAAAATTATGTCATGGCTTTAGAAACTTCTGATAGGCTAATTGACATAATTTGAGTCAATTGGAGGTGTACCTGTGGGTGTATTTCAAGGCCTACCGTCAAACTCAGTGCCTCTTTGCTTGACGTCATGGGAAAATCAAAAGAAATCTGCCAAGACCTCAGAAGTCTGGTTCAAGTCTGGTTCATCCTTGGGAGCAATTTCCAAACGCATGAAGGTACCACATTCATCTGTACAAAGAACAATACGCAAGTATAAACACCATGGGACCACGCAGCCGTCATACCACTCAGGAAGGAGATGCGTTCTGTCTCCTAGAGATGAACGTACTTTGGTGTGAAAAGTGCAAATCAATCCCAGAACAACAGTAAAGGACCTTGTGAAGATGCTGGAGGAAACCGGTACAAAAGCATCTATATCCACAGTAAAACGAGTCCTATATGGACATAACCTGAAAGTCCGCTCAGCAAGGAAGAAGCCACTGCTTCAAAATCGCCATAAAAAAGACAGAATACAGTGTGCAACTGCACATTTGGACAAAGATCGTACTTTTTGGAGAAATGTCCTCTGGTCTGAGGAAGCAAAAATAGAACTGTTTGGCCATAATGACCATCGTTATGTTTGGAGGGAGAAAGGGGGAGGCTTGCAAGCCGGAGAACACCATCCCAACCGTGAAGCACGGGGGTGGCAGGATCATGTTGTGGGGATGCTTTGCTGCAGGAGGGACTGGTGCACTTCAGAAAATAGATGGCATCATGAGACAGGAAAATTGTGGATATATTGAAGCAACATCTCAAGACATCAGTCAGGAAGTTAAAGCTTGGTCACAAATGGGTCTTCCAAATGGACAAATACCCCAAGCATACTTCCAAAGTTGTGGCAAAATGGCTTAAGGACAACAAAGTCAAGGTATTGGAGTGGCCATCACAAAGCCCTGACCTCAATCCTATTGAAAATGTGTGGGAAGAACTGAAAAAGCGTGTGCGAGCAAGGAGGCCTAAAAACCTGACTCAGTTACACCAGCTCTGTCAGGAGGAATGGGCCAAAATTCACCCAACTTATTGTGGGAAGCTTGTGGAAGGCTACCTGAAACGTTTGACCCAAGTTTAAAGTGTTTAAGGCAATGCTACCAAATACTAATTGAGTGTATGTAAACTTCTGACCCACTGGGAATGTGATGAAAGAAATAAAAGCTGAAATAAATCATTCTCTCTAATATTATTCTGACATTTCACATTCTTAAAATAAAGTGGTGATCCTAACTGACCTAAGACAGGGAATTTCTTCTAAGATTAAATGCCAGGAATTGTGAAAAACTTGAGTTTTTAAATGTATTTGGCTAAGGTGTATGTAAACTTCCGACTTCAACTGTATATGTCCCGTTTAATCTCATTGAGTCAGAAAGGTAGGCGAGAGAGGAAGCCACATGGTTTAAAGTGTCATTTGTCTTCACACAGAGGCTGCACATATGAATTCATTATAACAACGCCGCCTGTTATTCAGCGTATCCGCCGTGACTCGTGACCGAGTGTTGTGTACAGTGTGTAAATTTATACAGCGCATCTCATTAACATATATTAATCCTCTGTTGACATTATTCAAATTATTCAGAGTGTAGTTAACCAAATGCAGCGTTATCATTTTTAAACCTCAGCTTTTTACTTTTTCCCCTTTTGATCATCCGGGGGGGTTTTCTGATGAAATGACTTGAGACACTGTAATTAGTGATTCATCTGAAGACAGACTAAAGCGTAGGCATATTGTACAAGTGTATTATGAAAATACACTGAGTGTTACAAAACAGGAGAAAACACTTCATCATATTGAGTTGCTCCACCATTTCTTTTTTTACCCCCCTCAGAACAGCCTCAATTTGTCGGGGTCATGGACTCTTCAAGGTGTTGAACAGCGTTCCACAGGGATGCATGGTCCATGTTAACTCCACAGGGATGCTGGTCCATGTTAACTCCACAGGGATGCTGGTCCATGTTGACTCCACAGGGATGCTGGTCCATGTTGACTCCACAGGGATGCATGGTCCATGTTGACTCCACAGGGATACTGGTCCATGTTAACTCCACAGGGATGCTGGTCCATGTTAACTCCACAGGGATGCTGGTCCATGTTGACTCCACAGGGATGCTGGTCCATGTTGACTCCACAGGGATGCTGGTCCATGTTGACTCCACGGGGATGCTGGTCCATGTTGACTCCACGGGGATGCTGGTCCATGTTGACTCCACAGGGATGTTGGTCCATGTTGACTCCACAGGGATGCTGGCCCATGTTGACTCCACAGGGATGCTGGCCCATGTTGACTCCACAGGGATGCTGGCCCATGTTGACTCCACAGGGATGCTGGTCCATGTTGACTCCACAGGGATGCTGGTCCATGTTAACTCCACAGGGATGCTGGTCCATGTTGACTCCACAGGGATGCTGGTCCATGTTAACTCCACAGGGATGCTGGTCCATGTTGACTCCACAGGGATGCTGGTCCATGTTGACTCCACAGGGATGCATGGTCCATGTTGACTCCACAGGGATGCTGGTCCATGTTGACTCCACAGGGATGCTGGTCCATGTTGACTCCACAGGGATGCTGGTCCATGTTGACTCCACAGGGATGCTGGTCCATGTTGACTCCACAGGGATGCTGGTCCATGTTGACTCCACAGGGATGCTGGTCCATGTTGACTCCACAGGGATGCTGGTCCATGTTGACTCCACAGGGATGCATGGTCCATGTTGACTCCACAGGGATGCATGGTCCATGTTGACTCCACAGGGATGCTGGTCCATGTTGACTCCACAGGGATGCATGGTCCATGTTGACTCCACAGGGATGCTGGTCCATGTTGACTCCACAGGGATGCATGGTCCATGTTGACTCCACAGGGATGCATGGTCCATGTTGACTCCACAGGGATGCATGGTCCATGTTGACTCCACAGGGATGCTGGTCCATGTTGACTCCACAGGGATGCATGGTCCATGTTGACTCCACAGGGATGCTGGTCCATGTTGACTCCACAGGGATGCTGGTCCATGTTGACTCCAATGCTTCCCACAGTTGTGTCAAGTTGTCCGGATGTCCTTTGTGTGGTGGACCGTTCTTGATACAGACAGGGAACTGTTGAGTGTGGAAAAACCCAGCAGCATTGTAGTTCTTAACACTCAAACTGGTACGCCTGAGGCCTTCTACCAAAGGCACTTCAATCTTTTGTCTTGACCTTTCACCCTCTGAATGGCACAAATACACAATCGATGTTTCAATTGTCTCAAGGCTTAAAATCTTTATCCTGTCTCCTCCCCTTCATCTACACTGATTTTTTATTTTACTAGGCAAGTCAGTTAAGAACAGATTCTTATTTACAATGACGGCCTACCCCGGCCAAGCCCTAACCCGGACGACGCTGGGCCAATTATGCACCGCCGTATGCGACTCCCAATCACGGCCGGTTATGATACAGCCTGGATTCGAACCAGGGTCTGAGTTTTAGCAGGCAGTGTTTCCACAGGATTTCATCTCTTGGTTGAAAATATAAATACAAGGCCGTCACAAGATGACTGAGAGATTTCAACTCAGTTGAGGGTTTTCCAGACCAAACTGTGAACTAAAGCAAAACCTCCACCCAGGCTGGTATCCAGGCTTGTGTCTCCTGGACTACAGTACCCTGCCTTGTCCGCTGGCTGGTACCCAGGCTGGTACCCAGGCTTGTCTCCTGGACTACAGTACCCTGCCTTGTCCCCTGGGTGGTACCCAGGCTTGTCTCCTGGACTGCAGTACCCTGCCTTGTCCGCTGGGTGGTGCCCAGGGACAAGGGGACCCAAGAGGTCCATGCAGGCTTTAGAAGGTTATAGAGATGGATTACAGTACACTACACCAAGAGGTCCATGCAGGTTATAGAGATGGATTACAGTACACTATACCTAGAGGTCCATACAGGTTAGAGAGATGGATTACAGTACACTACACCAAGAGGTCCATGCAGGTTAGAGAGATGGATTACAGTACACTACACCAAGAGGTCCATGCAGGTTAGAGAGATGGATTACAGTACACTACACCTAGAGGTCCATACAGGTTAGAGAGATGGATTACAGTACACTACACCAAGAGGTCCATGCAGGTTATAGAGATGGATTACAGTACACTACACCAAGAGGTCCATGCAGGTTATAGAGATGGATTACAGTACACTACATCAAGAGGTCGATGCAGGTTATAGAGATGGATTACAGTACACTACACCAAGAGGTTCATGCAGGTTAGAGAGATGGATTACAGTACACTACACCAAGAGGTTCGTGCAGGTTAGAGAGATGGATTACAGTACACTACACCAAGAGGTCCATGCAGGTTAGAGAGATGGATTACAGTACACTACACCAAGAGGTCCATGCAGGTTATAGAGATGGATTACAGTACACTACACCTAGAGGTCCATGCAGGTTAGAGAGATGGATTACAGTACACTACACCTAGAGGTCCATACAGGTTAGAGAGATGGATTACAGTACACTACACCTAGAGGTCCATACAGGTTAGAGAGATGGATTACAGTACACTACACCTAGAGGTCCATACAGGCTTTAGGTTAGAGAGATGGATTACAGTACACTACACCTAGAGGTCCATGCAGGTTAGAGAGATGGATTACAGTACACTACACCAAGAGGTCCATACAGGTTATAGAGATGGATTACAGTACACTACACCTAGAGGTCCATACAGGCTTTAGGTTAGAGAGATGGATTACAGTACACTATACCTAGAGGTCCATACAGGTTATAGAGATGGATTACAGTACACTACACCAAGAGGTCCATACAGGCTTTAGGTTAGAGAGATGGATTACAGTACACTATACCTAGAGGTCCATGCAGGTTAGAGACATGGATTACAGTACACTACACCTAGAGGTCCATACAGGTTAGAGAGATGGATTACAGTACACTACACCAAGAGGTCCATGCAGGTTATAGAGATGGATTACAGTACACTACACCAAGAGGTCCATACAGGCTTTAGGTTATAGAGATGGATTACAGTAAACTACACCAAGAGGTCCATACAGGTTAGAGAGATGGATTACAGTACACTACACCTAGAGGTCCATACAGGTTAGAGAGATGGATTACAGTACACTACACCAAGAGGTCCATGCAGGTTAGAGAGATGGATTACAGTACACTACACCAAGAGGTCCATGCAGGTTAGAGAGATGGATTACAGTACACTACACCTAGAGGTCCATACAGGTTAGAGAGATGGATTACAGTACACTACACCAAGAGGTCCATGCAGGTTATAGAGATGGATTACAGTACACTACACCAAGAGGTCCATGCAGGTTATAGAGATGGATTACAGTACACTACATCAAGAGGTCGATGCAGGTTATAGAGATGGATTACAGTACACTACACCAAGAGGTTCATGCAGGTTAGAGAGATGGATTACAGTACACTACACCAAGAGGTCCATGCAGGTTAGAGAGATGGATTACAGTACACTACTGTGTACTGTGTAGTACAGGGGAGGTTAGTGTAGTACAGGGGAGGTTAGTGTAGTACAGACATGGGGAGGTTAGTGTAGTACAGGGGAGGTTAGTGTAGTACAGGGGTGGGGAGGTTAGTGTAGTACAGGGGAGGTTAGTGTAGTACAGGCCAGGGTAGGTTAGTGTAGTACAGACCAGGGGAGGTTAGTGTAGTACAGGGGAGGTTAGTGTAGTACAGGCCAGGGGAGGTTAGTGTAGTACAGGCCAGGGGAGGTTAGTGTAGTACAGGGGAGGTTAGTGTAGTACAGGGGAGGTTAGTGTAGTACAGGGGAGGTTAGTGTAGTACAGGGGAGGTTAGTGTAGTACAGGGGCGGTTAGTGTAGTACAGGGGAGGTTAGTGTAGTACAGACCAGGGGAGGTTAGTGTAGTACAGGGGAGGTTAGTGTAGTACAGGCCAGGGGAGGTTAGTGTAGTACAGACCAGGGGAGGTTAGTGTAGTACAGGCCAGGAGAGGTTAGTGTAGTACAGGGGAGGTTAGTGTAGTACAGGGGAGGTTAGTGTAGTACAGGCCAGGGGAGGTTAGTGTAGTACAGACCAGGGGAGGTTAGTGTAGTACAGGGGAGGTTAGTGTAGTACAGGGGAGGTTAGTGTAGTACAGGGGAGGTTAGTGTAGTACAGACCAGGGGAGGTTAGTGTAGTACAGACCAGGGGAGGTTAGTGTAGTACAGACCAGGGGAGGTTAGTGTAGTACAGGGGAGGTTAGTGTAGTACAGGCCAGGGGAGGTTAGTATAGTACAGACTAGGGGAGGTTAGTGTAGGACAGGGGAGGTTAGTGTAGTACAGGCCAGGGGAGGTTAGTATAGTACAGGCCAGGGGAGGTTAGTGTAGTACAGGCCAGGGGAGGTTAGTGTAGTACAGGGGAGGTTAGTGTAGTACAGACCAGGGGAGGTTAGTATAGTACAGGGGAGATTAGTGTAGTACAGACCAGGGGAGGTTAGTGTAGTACAGGGGAGGTTAGTGTAGTACAGACCAGGGGAGGTTAGTGTAGTACAGGCCAGGGGAGGTTAGTGTAGTACAGGGGAGGTTAGTGTAGTACAGGGGAGGTTAGTGTAGTACAGGGGAGGTTAGTGTAGTACAGGGGAGGGGAGTTTAGTGTAGTACAGACCAGGGGAGGTTAGTGTAGTACAGGGGAGGTTAGTGTACTTCTCAGTAACAGTCTATCACTAAAAGGATGAATGACCCTAGTTAGTCACATGGAGATTTAGTCAGGTCTAGTTGGTCTGGTTTACAGGTTTAAAAGTTTTACACATTTAAAAGGTTTACAGGTTTAAAAGGTTTATAAGGTTTACTGGTTTAAAATGTTGACAGGTTTACTGGTTTAAAAGGTTTAAAGTTGACATGTTTACAGGTTTAAAAGGTTGACAGGTTTACAGGTTTAAAGGTTGACAGGTTTACAGGTTTAAAGGTTGACAGGTTTACAGGTTTAAAGGTTGACAGGTTTACAGGTTTAAAGGTTGACAGGTTTACAGGTTTAAAGGTTGACAGGTTTACAGGTTTAAAGGTTGACAGGTTTACAGGTTTAAAGGGTTTACAGGTTTAAAGGTTGACAGGTTTACAGGTTTAAAGGTTGACAGGTTTAAAGGTTGACAGGTTTACAGGTTTAAAAAGTTGACAGGTTTACAGGTTTAAAAGGTTTACAGGTTTAAAGGTTGACAGGTTTACAGGTTTAAAGGTTTACAGGTTCAAAGGTTGACAGGTTTACAGGTTTAAAGGTTGACAGGTTTACAGGTTTACAGGTTTAAAGGTTGACAGGTTTACAGGTTTAAAAGTTGACAGGTTTAAAAGGTTTACAAGAATGTGCAAAGCTGTCCTCAAGGCAAAAGGTGGCTACTTTGAAGAATCTAAAATATGAAATACATTTTGATTTGTTTAACACTTTTTTGGTTACTACATGGTTCCATATGTGTTATTGCATAGTTTTGATGTCTTCACTATTATTCTACAATGTAGAACATAGTAAAAAAATAAAGAAAAACCCTGGAATGAGTAGATGTTCTAAAACCTTTGACCGGTAGTGTATAATGATACCGTACCGCGCCTTTGATATTCACATGTAACTAAACTACTTGTTTATAGGAATTATAGGATCACAACAGACGGGTTGTTAAGACATTTCTAAAACCCACTGTTCAGCACAGTGCACCTCCTGTTAACACAGGCTCACACCAAACTGATTCCTTCTCACAGTATGTCTACTAGACACACTAACTACTGAGACTAAAGTCAACATTGACTAGTCATCACACAATAACTACTGAGACTAAAGTCAACATGCACCTCCTGTTAACACAGGCTCACACCAAACTGATTCCTTCTCACAGTATGTCTACTAGACACACTAACTACTGAGACTAAAGTCAACATGCACCTCCTGTTAACACAGGCTCACACCAAACTGATTCCTTGTCATTACAACACTACATAACTAATATGACCAGACTTTCTGTCCCTCTGTCCCCCTGTCATGACTAGACATACTGTCCCTCTGTCCCTCGGTCATGACTAGACATACTGTCCCTCTGTCATGACTAGACATACTGTCCCTCTGTCATGACTAGACATACTGTCCCTCTGATATGACTAGACATACTGTCCCTCTGTCATGAGTAGACATACTGTCCCTCTGTCATGACTAGACATACTGTCCCTCTGTCATGACTAGACATACTGTCCCTCTGTCATGACTAGACATGCTGTCCCTCTGTCGTGACTAGACATACTGGCTCTCTGTCATGACTAGACATACTATCCCTCTGTCATGACTAGACATACTGCCCCTCTGTCCCTCTGTCATGACGAGACATACTGTCCCTCTGTCATGACTATTCATACTGTCCCTCTGTCATGACTAGACATACTGTCCCTCTGTCATGACTAGACATGCTGTCCCTCTGTCGTGACTAGACATACTGGCTCTCTGTCATGACTAGACATACTATCCCTCTGTCATGACTAGACATACTGCCCCTCTGTCCCTCTGTCATGACGAGACATACTGTCCCTCTGTCATGACTATTCATACTGTCCCTCTGATATGACTAGACATACTGTCCCTCTGTCATGACTAGACATACTGTCCCTTTGATATGACTAGACATACTGTCCCTCTGTCATGACTAGACATACTGTCCCTCTGTCATGACTAGACATACTGTCCCTCTGTCCCTATGTCATGACTAGACATACTGTCCCTCTGTCATGACTAGACATACTGTCCCTCTGACATGACTAGACATACTGTCCCTCTGTCATGACTAGACATGCTGTCCCTCTGTCATGACTAGACATACTGTCCCTCTGATATGACTAGACATACTGTCCCTCTGACATGACTAGACATACTGTCCCTCTGACATGACTAGACATACTGTCCCTCTGTAATGACTAGACCTACTGTCCCTCTGTCATGACTAGACATACTGCCCCTTTGTCCCTCTGTCATGATGAGACATACTGTCCCTCTGTCATGACTAGACATACTGTCCCTCTGTCATGACTAGACATACTGTCCCTCTGTCATGACTAGACATACTGTCCCTCTGTCATGACTAGACATACTGTCCCTCTGTCATGACTAGACATACTGCCCCTTTGTTCCTCTGTCATGACTAGACATACTGTCCCTCTGTCATGACTAGACATACTGTCCCTCTGATATGACTAGACATACTGTCCCTGTGACATGACTAGACATACTGTCCCTCTGTCATGACTAGACATACTGTCCCTCTGACATGACTAGACATACTGTCCCTCTGTCATGACTAGACATACTGTCCCTCTGTCATGACTAGACATACTGCCCCTTTGTCCCTCTGTAATGACTAGACATACTGTCCCTCTTACATGACTAGACATAATGTCCCTCTGTCATGACTAGACATACTGTCCCTCTGGCATGACTAGACATACTGCCCCTCTGTCATGACTAGACATACTGTCCCTCTGTCATGACTAGACATACTGTCCCTCTGTCATGACTAGACATACTGTCCCTCTGTCATGACTAGACATACTGTCCCTCTGTCATGAATATACATACTGTCCCTCTGTCATGACTAGACATACTGTCCCTCTGTCCCTCTGTCATGACTAGACATACTGTCCTTCTATCATGACTAGACATACTGTCCCTCTGTCATGATGAGACATACTGTCCCTCTGTCATGACTAGACATACTGTCCCTCTGTCATGACTAGACATACTGTCCCTCTGTCATGACTAGACATACTGTCCCTCTGTCATGACTAGACATACTGTCCGTCTGTCATGACTAGATATACTGTCCCTCTGTCATGACTAGACATACTGTCCCTCTGATATGACTAGACATACTGTCCCTCTGTCATGACTAGACATACTGTCCCTCTGTCATGACTAGACATACTGTCCCTCTATCATGACTAGACATACTGTCCCTCTGTCATGACTAGACATACTGTCCCTCTGTCATGACTAGACATACTGTCCCTCTGTCATGACTAGACATACTGTCCCTCTGACATGACTAGACATACTGTCCCTCTGTCATGACTAGACATACTGTCCCTCTATCTGACTAGACATACTGTCCCTCTGTCATGACTAGACATATTGTCCCTCTGTCATGACTAGACATACTGTCCCTCTGTCCCTCTGTCATGTCTAGACATACTGTCCCTCTGTCATGACAAGACATACTGTCCCTCTGTCATGACTAGACATACTGTCCCTCTGTCATGACTAGACATACTGTCCCTCTGTCATGACTAGACATACTGTCCCTCTGTCATGACTAGACATACTGTCCCTCTGTAATGACTAGACATACTGTCCCTCTGTAATGACTAGACATACTGTCCCTCTGTCATGACTAGACATCCTGTCCCTCTGTCATGACTAGCCATACTGTCCCTCTGTCATAACTAGACATACTGTCCCTCTGTCCCTCTGTCATGACTAGACATACTGTCCCTCTGTCCCTCTGTCATGACTAGACATACTGTCCCTCTGTATTGACTAGACATACTGTCCCTCTGTCATGAGTAGACATACTGTCCCTCTGACATGACTAGACATACTGTCCCTCTGTCATGACTAGACATACTGTCCCTCTGACATGACTAGACATACCTACGGTTATGGAACCTGGCAGAGGGTAACGTTTATGGGACCTGACAGATGGTAATGTTTATGAAACCTGGCAGAGGGTAACGTTTATGGAACCTGGCAGATGGTAACGTTTATGGAACCTGGCAGATGGTAATGTTTATGAAACCTGGCAGAGGGTAACGTTTATGGGACCTGGCAGATGGTAATGAAACCTGGCAGATGGTAACGTTTATGGAACCTGGCAGATGGTAACGTTTATGAAACCTGGCAGATGGAAAAGTCAACATTGACTAGTCATCACACTCTTAACTACTGAAGCTAAAGTCAACATTGACTAGTAATCACACACTAACTACTGAAGCTAAAGTCAACATTGACTAGTCATCACACACTAACTACTGAAGCTAAAGTCAACATTGACTAGTCATCACACACTAACTACTGAGACTAAAGTCAACATTGACTAGTAATCACACACTAACTACTGAGACTAAAGTCAACATTGACTAGTAATCACACACTAACTACTGAGACTAAAGTCAACATTGACTAGTAATCACACACTAACTACTGAGACTAAAGTCAACATTGACTAGTAATCACACACTAACTACTGAGACTAAAGTCAACATTGACTAGTCATCACACACTAACTACTGAGACTAAAGTCAACATTGACTAGTCATCACACACTAACTACTGAGGTTAAAGTCAACATTGACTAGTAATCACACACTAACTACTGAGACTAAAGTCAACATTGACTAGTCATCACACACTAACTACTGAAGCTAAAGTCAACATTGTCTAGTCATCACACACTAACTACTGAGACTAAAGTCAACATTGACTAGTCATCACACGCTAACTACTGAAGTTAAAGTCAACATTGTCTAGTCATCACACACTAACTACTGAGACTAAAGTCAACATTGACTAGTCATCACACACTAACTATTGAAGCTAAAGTCAACATTGACTAGTAATCACACACTAACTATTGAAGCTAAAGTCAACATTGACTAGTAATCACACACTAACTACTGAGACTGAGGTCAACATTGACTAGTCATCACACACTAACTACTGAGGTTAAAGTCAACATTGTCTAGTCATCACACACTAACTACTGAGGTTAAAGTCAACATTGACTAGTCATCACACACTAACTACTGAGACTGAGGTCAACATTGACTAGTCATCACACGCTAACTACTGAAGTTAAAGTCAACATTGTCTAGTCATCACACACTAACTACTGAGACTAAAGTCAACATTGACTAGTAATCACACACTAACTACTGAGACTAAAGTCAACATTGACTAGTCATCACACACTAACTACTGAGGTTAAAGTCAACATTGACTAGTAATCACACACTAACTACTGAGACTAAAGTCAACATTGACTAGTCATCACACACTAACTACTGAGACTAAAGTCAACATTGACTAGTCATCACACACTAACTACTGAAGCTAAAGTCAACATTGACTAGTCATCACACACTAACTACTGAGACTAAAGTCAACATTGTCTAGTCATCACACACTAACTACTGAGACTAAAGTCAACATTGTCTAGTCATCACACACTAACTACTGAGACTAAAGTCAACATTGACTAGTCATCACACACTAACTACTGAAGCTAAAGTCAACATTGACTAGTCATCACACGCTAACTACTGAAGTTAAAGTCAACATTGACTAGTCATCACACACTAACTACTGAGACTAAAGTCAACATTGACTAGTCATCACACACTAACTACTGAGACTAAAGTCAACATTGACTAGTCATCACACACTAACTACTGAAGCTAAAGTCAACATTGACTAGTCATCACACGCTAACTACTGAGACTAAAGTCAACATTGACTAGTCATCACACGCTAACTACTGAAGTTAAAGTCAACATTGACTAGTCATCACACACTAACTACTGAGACTAAAGTCAAAATAAGGTGTTTTAAACGTAGTGATCCAAGGCCTCAGTGTTCCATGTTGTCACGGGGATCAGCACGGAACCCTGAATACTTCCCAAATAGCCCCCTATTCCCTATATAGTGGGTACGACACGTGAACGAGTCCCCTAGGGAACAGGGAGCCCCCTATTCCCTATATAGTGGGGTACGACACGTGAACGAGTCCCCTAGGGAACAGGGAGCCCCCTATTCCCTATATAGTGGGTACGACACGTGAACGAGTCCCCTAGGGAACAGGGAGCCCCCTATTCCCTATATAGTGGGTACGACACGTGAACGAGTCCCCTAGGGAACAGGGAGCCCCCTATTCCCTATATAGTGGGGTACGACACGTGAACGAGTCCCCTAGGGAACAGGGAGCCCCCTATTCCCTATATAGTGGGGTACGACACGTGAACGAGTCCCCTAGGGAACAGGGAGCTCCCTATTCCCTATATAGTGGGGTACGACACGTGAACGAGTCCCCTAGGGAACAGGGAGCCCCCTATTCCCTATATAGTGGGGTACGACACGTGAACGAGTCCCCTAGGGAACAGTGGGCCCCCTATTCCCTATATAGTGGGGTACGACACGTGAACGAGTCCCCTAGGGAACAGGGAGCCCTTTGGGACAGCACTGTCTCTGTTCAGCCCAGAGTGGAGTCTGACACCAGAGGGGGAAGCTAGGATCCTATTTAACATCCTATTTAACACTGTCTCTGTTCAGCCCAGAGTGGAGTCTGACACCAGAGGGCAAGCTAGGATCCTATTCAACATCCTGCGGTTCTAACCAGAGCAGGCATCTCTTTTATTTATATCCAACTAATTGAAATGATGAAATGTAAAGCAATAGACGTCTGTAAACTCGTCCATGTTTCCCGGTTTTCAGAAGAGGAATGAGACACACAGAGTCTGTAAACTCTTCCATGTTTCCCCGGTTTTCAGAAGAGGAATGAGACACACAGAGTCTGTAAACTCTTCCATGTTTCCCCGGTTTTCAGAAGAGGAATGAGACACACAGAGTCTGTAAACTCTTCCATGTTTCCCCGGTTTTCAGAAGAGGAATGAGACACATAGAGTCTGTAAACTCTTCCATGTTTCCCGGTTTTCAGAAGAGGAATGAGACACACAGAGTCTGTAAGCTCTTCCATGTTTCCCCGGTTTTCAGAAGAGGAATGAGACACGCAGAGTCTGTAAACTCTTCCATGTTTCCCCGGTTTTCAGAAGAGGAATGAGACACGCAGAGTCTGTAAACTCTTCCATGTTTCCCCGGTTTTCAGAAGAGGAATGAGACACGCAGAGTCTGTAAACTCTTCCATGTTTCCCGGTTTTGTCACGCCCTGTCCTTAGTATTATTTGTTTTCTTTATTATTTTAGTTAGGTCAGGGTGTGACATGGGGTATGTGTGTGTTTGGGGTATTATATGGTAGAGGGGGTGTTGGTGGTAGTATATGGGTTTGTGTTGAGTGTATGTATCTAGCTGTGTCTATGGTTGTGTGGAGTTTTCTATGTAAGTCTATGGTTGCCTGAATGGGTTCTCAATTAGAGACAGCTGGTTTCTGTTGTCTCTAATTGGGAACCATATTTAAGGCGATCATAGGCTTTAGCTGTTTGTGGGTCATTGTATATGTCGAACGTAAGTAGTTTGTGTGTGCACTTGCGTTTTAAGTTTCACGATCGTTTGTTGTTTTTGTTAGTTTGTATAAGTGTTACGTGTTCATCTTCGTCGTTATAAATAAAGAAGATGTATTCAAATCATGTTGCGCCTTGGTCCTCTCATTCACGTCAAGACGATCGTGACAGGTTTTCAGAAGAGGAATGAGACACACAGAGTCTGTAAACTCTTCCATGTTTCCCCGGTTTTCAGAAGAGGAATGAGACACACAGAGTCTGTAAACTCTTCCATGTTTCCCCGGTTTTCAGAAGAGGAATGAGACACACAGAGTCTGTAAACTCTTCCATGTTTCCCGGTTTTCAGAAGAGGAATGAGATGATAATATATAATATAATATATAAGATAATATATAATATAATATACAAGATAATATATAATATAATATACAAGATAATATATAATATATAAGATAATATATAAGATAATATATAAGATACTATATAATATAATATACAAGATAATATATAATATATAAGATCATATATATAAGATCATATATAATATAATATATAAAATAATATATAATATAATATATAAGATCAAATATAATATAATATATAAAATAATATATAATATAATATATAATATATAATATACTATATAAGATAATATATACTATAATATACAAGATAATATACAAGATAATATACAATATAATATACAAGATAATATATAATATATAAAATAATATATAAGATAATATATAATATAGCAGATAATATATAATATATACTATAATATATAACATAATATATAATATAATATATTAGATAATATATACTATAATATTTAAGATAATATATAATATATATATATTGAGTTTCTGAATCTGTGACTTGATAAATAAAAACAACTATATGGCTATTCGTAATAATGGTAGTCTAATAATACTTATATTTCATAATAATAATAATTAATAATAGGCTAATCACTATGTAAATAGTTTATATTAGTCAGTAGTCCTTGTTATAATGTTATGGTTTGGTCTAAATCCACGTGGGCCGGCTGAGGGGCGTGGTTTAGAGTCGGTAGAGGAAGGCGGAGCCCATCACATCACATGGTGTTGACAATCACAGTGGTGATGGGCTGTACGGGAGGCAGGGGGAATTATTCTTCAATAGGTTACTGCACTATATTTATTATAGTCCATTGGTATCCCACTACCATATTTAGGCGAGTGCCCCAAAAGCGTCTTTATCATATTTTAACCTAAGCAAAATCAACCTAACAATTCAATACCGTTTTCACTTAAATCTTAGAATTAATAATTCATTATTGCCATTCACACCTTACAATTATTTTTCCACCAAAAAAACATAGGTCATTATCTTTGCTCTCCATCACAGTCCGTCAGTCTGTACTGTATGTCCATAAAGTATAGAATAGTATCTTTATTATACACATTATACATCGTCAGTCGTCATCACTAGGCATCACTTTTTCTGTATGGCAGGCTGACTGGGACTGTTTTCTACCGGGTGACTGTTCTCTACAGGGTGACTGGGACCGTTCTCCACAGGGTGACTGGGACCGTTCTCTACAGGGTGACTGGGACTGTTCTCTACAGGGTGACTGTTCTCTACAGGGTGACTGGGACCGTTCTCTACAGGGTGACTGGGACTGTTCTCTACAGGGTGACTGTTCTCTACAGAGTGACTGGGACTGCTCTCTACAGGGTGACTGGGACTGTTCTCTACAGGCTGACTGGGACTGTTCTCTACAGGGTGACTGTTCTCTACAGGGTGACTGGGACCGTTATCTACAGGGTGACTGGGACTGTTCTCTACAGAGTGACTGGGACTGTTCTCTACAGGTTGACTGGGACTGTTTTCTACAGGGTGACTGTTCTCTACAGGGTGACTGGGACCGTTATCTACAGGGTGACTGAGACCGTTCTCTACAGGTTGACTGGGACTGTTTTCTACAGGGTGACTGTTCTCTACAGGGTGACTGGGACCGTTATCTAAAGAGTGACTGGGACTGTTCTCTACAGGTTGACTGGGACGGTTCTCTACAGGGTGACTGGGACCGTTCTCTACAGAGTGACTGGGACCGTTATCTACAGAGTGACTGGGACTGTTCTCTACAGAGTGACTGGGACTGTTCTCTACATTGTGACTGGGACTGTTCTCTACAGAGTGACTGGGACGGTTCTCTACAGGGTGACTGGGACCGTTCTCTACAGGGTGACTGGGACTGTTCTCTACAGGGTGACTGTTCTCTACAGAGTGACTGGGACTGCTCTCTACAGGGTGACTGGGACTGTTCTCTACAGGCTGACTGGGACTGTTCTCTACAGAGTGACTGGGACTGTTCTCTAAAGGGTGACTGGGACTGTTCTCTACAGAGTGACTGGGACTGTTCTCTACAGAGTGACTGGGACTGCTCTCTACAGGGTGACTGGGGACTGTTCTCTACAGGGTGACTGGGACTGTTCTCTACAGAGTGACTGGGACTGTTCTCTACAGGGTGACTGGGACTTTTCACTACAGGGTGACTGGGACTGTTCTCTACAGGGTGACTGGGACTGTTCTCTACAGAGTGACTGGGACTGTTCTCTACAGGCTGACTGGGACTGTTCTCTACAGAGTGACTGGGACTGTTCTCTACATTGTGACTGGGACTGTTCTCTACAGGGTGACTGGGACTGTTCTCTACAGGGTGACTGGGACTGTTCTCTACAGGGTGACTGGGACTGTTCTCTACAGGCTGACTGGGACTGTTCTCTACAGGCTGACTGGGACTGTTCTCTACAGGCTGACTGGGACTGTTCTCTACAGGCTGACTGGGACTGTTCTCTACAGGGTGACTGGGACTGTTCTCTACAGGGTGACTGCTCTCTACAGGGTGACTGGGACTGTTCTCTACAGGGTGACTGCTCTCTACAGTGTGACTGTGACTGTTCTCTACAGGGTGACTGCTCTCTACAGTGTGACTGGGACTGATCTCTACAGGGTGACTGGGACTGTTCTCTACAGGCTGACTGCTCTCTACAGCGCTGCATGTGGACAACCTCTGTACACCCTACTTTACTTTACACGAAGACAGTAGCGCACCAACACATTGCACTAGTTCCAGCCTTCGGTAAAATAGCTTGACACGCTTTTACAGCTCGTTATTATTTGACTAGTTACGCTATATATTTCGTCGTTAGTTGCTAAGCCTAGTTCACATTTATCAATAGGATAGTTATGGAGATTTATATGGAGTCCTCACCGGACCCTGCTTCCAGTGACGCGGGAAACAGCGTCTCTAAACCGGCTACTCCAGTTATGGACACGCCGGCGAACCTGGAGACCCTTCAAACGGACGACCACCACCAAACCCCTGTTAGAGGACATAGTCGTTCCGCCTCCAACAAAGGTAAATAACCAATATTTAGATGTAATACCGTGAGAATTATTTTTTACAAAATGCTGTGAAATCGGTTGAAAATATAAGGAGAGCGTGGAAAGGCAACTTCAAAGTGCTTTCCTCTGGACTCGAAGGGGACTGAGAGCTCGGTTTCTGCTACAGACGGTTCTTCTTACTCTGGTCCGTTCTTTTAGCAGACATGTTATTGGTTTGTTGTATTGGGTAACAACTAGACAACATTTAACAAAAAGGCTTATACGATTGACATGTTTCCCGATCACATGTTATAGTCACGATTTATAGGCGCAGTTGGTGCCTTTTATTAGTTTGCCTGGCTAGCTGCTCTGACATTTTGCTTTGGATATCTTTGCAAACGGTGTCATTCATTCCTTCAGTGATACAATGTAACTTAAAAAAAAAAAGAAGACTGTCATGAAGTTGAACCCATGTTTCACATTACAGCTGGACTGACAGTCACACTTTCAAAGTCCACACTCAGTCGCGTCTACTGTGGCGTTACTAATGGTCATTTGCAGTCTCACTAAGTGGATTATTCTTATCCGTGGGTTGTATTTCCCCCCCCCTCCCTCATTGTCAGTATTTGTATTGTATTTAAATATGACATAATATAGACATTGTTTTGACAGTACAGACAGTATAAAGCCACACCCCCTTCTTCCTGTTACGCAGCGAATTCAAGTTCACTTCCAGTGGACACAATCTGTGTTTAATGTTGACATAACGTTTGGGTTATTTATGTACTGTAGACTATATGTCAACCGTTCATATATCATGTTAAAATCCTTCTGTTTCTGTTGCCTGGCCGTTGAGTTACTACAGCGAGCTGCTTCAGATAGCTAGCTGCCTGTTATGTAACAACCTTTGACAGCGACTGAAAATCACAGAGAGATATATCTATTCCCGCTTGCTTTGTCAATGTAAACATGTGTTTCCCATGTCAATACATCCCGTTGAGAATTGAATTGAGGGAGAGCGGTCTCCCAGTGCTGTCTGTCTGCTGTAAATGTGTATGAACCAGTTTATTAGTATCCTCTATAGTGGCTCTTACTGCATGACGTGTTGTCTCTTTAAGAATTGTGCTAAATAATATATGATTTGCTAAACCAGCATGAAGCTACGCGGAGATAACCGAGAGATTGTAAAGTTTGTGAGGCCGTGTAGAAGCAGCAGCATGGTTAGTTGTATGATGTAACAAGAGGACAGGCAGTTTCACAGGTAATCAGGTAGGCTGCCAGAACTCAGACAGAGACTGTTGAAAAGGTTTTGAGTTGGCAGCCTCCGAAGAAGAAGAAGAAGCAGTCTTTCACCTAACCTGCTAACCCACATTTCCACTCTTTAGCCTACTATTCTGAGAAGATTCTAGACAAGCATCTTGATTCAGGGACATTTTTTTTTCTCCTTTTCTTCTAGTCTTTCTACTTTCTTCTGTATCAAATCAGAAACCTAAATTGTTTGTGGTGAACTGTAGATACGATCAGGGTTAATGTGTGAAGTTAGTTATATTTCTACCAACTTTGTTATGGGACGTGTTCCCACTATATTCTATGTTATTCTATGAAATTGGAATTAGATGTTCCAAAACACAAATCAGAACACTGACTAAATTAAACCTCAGTCCTGAGTATTTATTTTATTTTATTCCACTTGGAAATCTGCTATTTAGCTTCTATAGAGGCTTTCCATTCAATCATTCAATTTCAAGTTGCAGATTTTTTTCCCTGCCGTCACAGAGAAGCCAAGCTGGGTTAATAAATGAACTTGAAGCGAAAGTAAACACTACGATCTAGACCCGGGCCTCTACTGTACAAGCAGGTGCAACCAAAATAATGCAGTCGGCACTACATTCTCAACAGTAGTAGTACTGTATTGGATAGTATGCAGCCTGTACTATATTCTCAATAGTAGTAGTACTGTATTGGTTAGCATGCAGCCTGTACTATATTCTCAACAGAGTAGTACTGTATTGGTTAGCATGCAGCCTGTACTACATTCTCAACAGTAGTACTGTATTGGTTAGCATGCAGCCTGTACTATATTCATAATAGTAGTAGTACTGTATTGGATAGCATATAGCCTGTACTACATTCTCAACAGAGTAGTACTGTATTGGATAGTATGTAGCCTGTACTACATTCTCAACAGAGTAGTACTGTATTGGTTAGTATGCAGCCTGTACTATATTCTCAATAGTAGTAGTACTGTATTGGTTAGCATGTAGCCTGTACTACATTCTCAACAGAGTAGTACTGTATTGGTTAGTATGCAGCCTGTACTATATTCTCAATAGTAGTAGTACTGTATTGGATAGCGTATAGCCTGTACTACATTCTCAACAGAGTAGTACTGTATTGGATAGTATGTAGCCTGTACTATATTCTCAATAGTAGTAGTACTGTATTGGATAGCATATAGCCTGTACTACATTCTCAACAGAGTAGTACTGTATTGGTTAGTATGCAGCCTGTACTATATTCTCAACAGAGTAGTACTGTATTGGTTAGTATGCAGCCTGTACTATATTCTCAACAGAGTAGTACTGTATTGGTTAGTATGCAGCCTGTACTATATTCTCAACAGAGTAGTACTGTATTGGTTAGTATGCAGCCTGTACTATATTCTCAACAGTAGTAGTACTGTATTGGATAGTATACAGCCTGTACTACATTCTCAACAGAGTAGTACTGTATTGGATAGCATGCAGCCTGTACTATATTCTCAACAGTAGTACTGTATTGGATAGCAGTAGTTCGACAGTATCTACTACAGTTTTATGTATTTGAGTTTCCTTTCATTCCTGAAATATCTCCCTGTTTGGCCTGGCTCATATTTGGCCTGGTCCCAGATCTGTTTGGCCTGGCTCATATTTGACCTGGTCCCAGATCTGTTTGGCCTGGCTCATATTTGGCCTGGTCCCAGATCTGTTTGGCCTGGCTCATATTTGGCCTGGTCCCAGATCTGTTTGGCCTGGCTCATATTTGGCCTGGTCCCAGATCTGTTTGGCCTGGCTCATATTTGGCCTGGTCCCAGATCTGTTTGGCCTGGCTCATATTTGGCCTGGTCCCAGATCTGTTTGGCCTGGCTCGTATTTGGCCTGGTCCCAGATCTGTTTGTTCCAACTGCTATGTTTGCTTTCATGTGTGGCAAGACAGCACAAACAGAGATCTGAGACCAGGCATTATAAAGTGAAGCCTCAGTCAGATAGCTTTCTATAAATGGGAGCTAGTGAGAGAGCTGGGGGTTGTATTCATTAGGAACCAAACAGAACTATACCTGAGTTCATTCAATAGAAGCTTAACATTACGCTGCTAAACTTTTTTGAACTTATTGAAGGATGTTTACACAACACTGACATATATTGTAGTAAGTGAAACCACAGTGGTTCCTGGGGATGAGAACTAGTGAGTACTGGAGTGTCATGTGTTTACACAACACTGACACAAGATGGATGAGGCTGTGGGATTGGACCGGAACAGTAATGGACCGGAACAGGGTTGGGTTAAAGCTGTAGTTAACCCAATGTAGATAATGCAGAGGAGTAAAGCCCTCCTTGTAAAGCCCTCTCCTCTCCTTGTGGGTTTTACACTGACCACAGCACCAGTGTTACCACCAGCCTACACTGGTGCAGTGGGTTTTACACTGACCACATCACCAGTGTTACCACCAGCCTACACTGGTGCAGTGGGTTTTACACTGACCACAACACCAGTGTTACCACCAGCCTACACTGGTGCAGTGGGTTTTACACTGACCACAGCACCAGTGTTACCACCAGCCTACACTGGTGCAGTGGGTTTTACACTGACCACAGCACCCGTGTTACCACCAGCCTACACTGGTGCAGTGGTAGGTGTTAAACCCTCTCCTAGTCAGGCTGGTGGTAACACTGGTGCAGTGGTAGGTTTAAACCATCTCCTAGTCAGGCTGGTGCTAACACTGGTGCAGTGGTAGGTGTTAAACCCTCTCCTAGTCAGGCTGGTAGTAACACTGGTGCAGTGGTAGGTGTTAAACCCTCTCCTAGTCAGGCTGGTGGTAACACTGGTGCAGTGGTAGGTTTAAACCATCTCCTAGTCAGGCTGGTGCTAACACTGGTGCAGTGGTAGGTGTTAAACCCTCTCCTAGTCAGGCTGGTAGTAACACTGGTGCAGTGGTAGGTTTAAACCCTCTCCTAGTCAGGCTGGTAGTAACACTGGTGCAGTGGTAGGTGTTAAACCCTTTCCTAGTCAGGCTGGTGGTAACACTGGTGCAGTGGTAGGTGTTAAACCCTCTCCTAGTCAGGCTGGTAGTAACACTGGTGCAGTGGTAGGTGTTAAACCCTTTCCTAGTCAGGCTGGTGGTAACACTGGTGCAGTGGTAGGTGTTAAACCCTCTCCTAGTCAGGCTGGTAGTAACACTGGTGCAGTGGTAGGTGTTAAACCCTCTCCTAGTCAGGCTGGTGGTAACACTGGTGCAGTGGTAGGTGTTAAACCCTTTCCTAGTCAGGCTGGTGGTAACACTGGTGCAGTGGTAGGTGTTAAACCCTCTCCTAGTCAGGCTGGTGCTAACACTGGTGCAGTGGTAGGTGTTAAACCCTCTCCTAGTCAGGCTGGTAGTAACACTGGTGCAGTGGTAGGTGTTAAACCCTCTCCTAGTCAGGCTGGTGCTAACACTGGTGCAGTGGTAGGTGTTAAACCCTCTCCTAGTCAGGCTGGTGGTAACACTGGCACACTGCAGGCAGGGGTCGGTCTGAAGCACTACTAGTCAGGCTGATGGACTGTAGTCTCTCTGGCCAGACTCATGGAGCTCTGTCCTACCTGGAGAATGAAAGCTGTGTCTCTGTCCTGCCTGGAGAATGAAAGCTGTGTCTCTGTCCTGCCTGGAGAATGAAAGCTGTGTCTCTGTCCTGTCTGGAGAAAGGAAGCTGTGTCTCTGTCCTGCCTGGAGAATGAAAGCTGTGTCTCTGTCCTGCCTGGAGAATGAAAGCTGTGTCTCTGTCCTGTCTGGAGAATGAAAGCTGTGTCTCTGTCCTGTCTGGAGAAAGACAGCTGTTTCTCTGTCCTGCCTGGAGAAAGACAGCTGTTTCTCTGTCCTACCTGGAGACAGGAAGCTGTGTCTCTGTCCTGTCTGGAGAAAGACAGCTGTGTCTCTGTCCTGTCTGGGGAATGAAAGCTGTGTCTCTGTCCTATCTGGAGAAAGACAGCTGTGTCTCTGTCCTATCTGGAGAAAGACAGCTGTGTCTCTGTCCTATCTGGAGAAAGACAGCTGTGTCTCTGTCCTGTCTGGAGAAAGACAGCTGTGTCTCTGTCCTGCCTGGAGAAAGACAGCTGTGTCTCTGTCCTGCCTGGAGAAAGACAGCTGTGTCTCTGTCTTTCTGGCCTGCCCGAGTAGACCTGTCTTGATTGAGAGCACATAGCCTAGTTTTTCATTTAGAAAATGATTAAATATAGCTAGAGACCTTTAGTAAAAGTTTAGATGCAGTTTTTGCCACATAGTTGACAGTAAAACTTGTTTGCTGTTCTCGATGTGCTTGGTACACGGTGACCTTGTTTATACTTTAAACTGGGTGATGATGTTCTGTACCTCCTACAGGAGCCCCGACCCAGTGAAGTGTCCCTCTCACCAACTGAGAACTGGTTTAGTGTTCTGGGTCACAATTATTTTGGGCTGCAGTGAACCCCTCAGTGGGCTGGCTGGCTTTGGAAGGTCCAAACCTCACTGGTGACAGAGGCTGGTTCCATGGTTTGATATGAATTCTGTAGTGGAGTTGCATGGTATACGGAAACGTTGGTACTTTTTCCCATACTATGACATGATAAACAGTTCCGTACTTCTATCAAATATGTCTCACGTCATCTATTGATTTTCAGAGAGGATCAAGTCTGTTTATCAGCGCAGCCCATGTCCCCTTTAGGGCGAACGCACCGTGCCTGGTCCAATCATACTGACTCTAGTCTGGACTGAGGAACCACTGGGAGTCTGTCCTGGGGAACGCACCGTGCCTGGTCCAATCATACTGACTCTAGTCTGGACTGAGGAACCACTGGGAGTCTGTCCTGAGGAACGCACCGTGCCTGGTCCAACCATACTGACTCTAGTCTGTCCTGAGGAACCACTGGGAGTCTGTCCTGAGGAACGCACCGTGCCTGGTCCAATCATACTGACTCTAGTCTGTCCTGAGGAACCACTGGGAGTCTGTCCTGAGGAACCACGGGGAGTCTGGACTGAGGAACCACTGGGAGTCTGTCCTGAGGAACCACTGGGAGTCTGTCCTGAGGAACCACTGGGAGTCTGTCCTGAGGAACCACGGGGAGTCTGTCCTGAGGAACCACGGGGAGTCTGTCCTGAGGAAGCACTGTGAGTCTGTCCTGAGGAAGCACTGGGAGTCTGTCCTGAGGAAGCACTGGGAGTCTGTCCTGAGGAAGCACTGGGAGTCTGTCCTGAGGAAGCACTGGGAGTCTGTCCTGAGGAACCACTGGGAGTCTGTCCTGAGGAACCACTGGGAGTCTGGACTGTACCATGTTATCTCCTCTCTCATACTGACTCTAGTCTGTCCTGAGGAACCACTGGGAGTCTGTCCTGAGGAACCACTGGGAGTCTGGACTGCATCATGTTATCTCCTCTCTCATACTGACTCTAGTCTGTCCTGAGGAACCACTGGTAGCCTGTACTGTACTCTATTACCCCCTGTGAATACCCTACTGCTCTATTACCCCCTGTGAATACCCTACTATTATATTACCCCTTGTGAATACCCTACTGCTCTAGTACCCCTTGTGAATACCCTACTACTCTATTACCCCCTGTGAATACCCTACTGCTCTATTACTCCCTTGTGAATACCCTACTACTCTATTACCCCCTGTGAATACCCTACTGCTCTAGTACCCCCTGTGAATACCCTACTACTCTATTACCCCCTGTGAATACCCTACTGCTCTATTACCCCCTGTGAATACCCTACTGCTCTATTACCCCCTGTGAATACCCTACTATTCTATTACACCCTGTGAATACCCTACTGCTCTATTACCCCCTGTGAATACCCTACTGCTCTATTACCCCCTGTGAATACCCTACTGCTCTATTACCCCCTGTGAATACCCTACTGCTCTATTACCCCCTGTGAATACCCTACTGCTCTATTACCCCCTGTGAATACCCTACTGCTCTATTATCCCCTGTGAATACCCTACTGCTCTATTACCCCCTGTGAATACCCTACTACTCTATTACCCCCTGTGAATACCCTACTGCTCTATTACCCCCTGTGAATACCCTACTATTCTATTACCCGCTGTGAATACCCTATTACCCGCTGTGAATACCCTACTGCTCTCTTACCCCCTGTGAATACCCTACTGCTCTAGTACCCCCTGTGAATACCCTACTATTATATTACCCCCTGTGAATACCCTACTGCTCTATTACCCCCTGTGAATACCCTACTATTCTATTACACCCTGTGAATACCCTACTGCTCTATTACCCCCTGTGAATACCCTACTGCTCTATTACCCCCTGTGAATACCCTACTACTCTATTACCCCCTGTGAATACCCTACTGCTCTATTACCCCCTGTGAATACCCTACTGCTCTATTATCCCCTGTGAATACCCTACTGCTCTATTACCCCCTGTGAATACCCTACTACTCTATTACCCCCTGTGAATACCCTACTGCTCTATTACACCCTGTGAATACCCTACTGCTCTATTATCCCCTGTGAATACCCTACTGCTCTATTACCCCCTGTGAATACCCTACTACTCTATTACCCCCTGTGAAAAAAAAAGTATGAATGTATGTACTTGTAAGTCGCTCTGGATAAGAGCGTCTGCTAAATGACTTAAATGTAAATGTAAATGAATACCCTACTGCTCTATTACCCCCTGTGAATACCCTACTACTATATTACCCGCTGTGAATACCCTATTACCCGCTGTGAATACCCTATTACCCCTTGTGAATACCCTAACACTCTATTATCCCCTGTGAATACTCTACTTCCCTTTTACCCCCTGGGAATACCCTACGGTACTATTACCCCGTGTGAATACCCTATGACGTTATTACCCCATATGAATACCCTATCACCCCTTGTGAATACTGTATATGTCATGACTTCTGCCTATATAAACACATAGAGGATACACCTGGCAGGTCTCTGTGTTGCTAGATGGACCCCGGCCTTCTGAGCTGCGTCCAACCAGGAGCGGAAACTCTTTATAACGTCCCGGTTCAGTCTCCTTTTCACCTCATTTTAACACCGGATTTACTTTAAACAAGACCCACATCTCAATAGGTGCATTGACGTTAGATTTCCACAGCAGATATTTATTTTCTCATGTTCAGCCTCACTGATTCTTTTCTTCCTAAAATATATATATATTTTTTTCTTCCCAGCCCTCTATTCCTGTAATTCTATTTGTGTGTATTCCTGGTGTCTTGTTGTGTTTAGGTGAGAGAAATGATGTCATTGTAGTTGTGACAGAAGTGATGTAACTCTAGTTCTGATTGGAGGAAGAATGTCTTGGATCAGGACAGACATGGAGGGCTTGTGCCAAGTCTGTTAACTCTCTCTCTCTCTCTCTCACACTCGCTCTCTCTCTCACACACACACAGTATAAAACACTAGAATTACACAATAGCATCTGCTTTCAATCTTGTTTATTTTAGATAATTAACTAAGTCATATGATTAAAACAATTTGAGAACTACACAACTACAGAAGTGATATTTTTTAAAGTTACAACTAAACAATGATTTTAAATCAATAAGATAACAATATATGTGTCAGACTTGACTTCCTTCATCTGGTCTTTTCCAGACTTTTCTCCTGTGACTTGATGTCTTCCTCTCAGCAGCCGTAGAGTCTGTTGATCCTCAGGATGTCAGTGGTGGACAACCCCTGTCTCTGGCCGATGGGCACGTTGGGGTTGGGGATGGGGGTGATGGTGTCCTTCCCGTTGATAGAGAAGGCTGTATTTCCATAGTGCATGACAGAGCTGTAGTCGTAGGCAGTGTTCAGGTTGTTGGTGTTTGATCTGTCGAAGTTGTAGGCGTTGTTAGAGTCGATGTTACTCCAGTTGATGGTGACATACTGGTCACGGTCGCTCCTGGTTTGTTCGTGCTGGAAGCCCAGAGCGTGGAGAGTCTCGTGCTGAATGACCCCGAAGTAAACGCAGCCGTCCATTTGGAGAGAGACCGTCTGTTGGCCTCCCACTCTCCCAAGAGAGGACCAGCATCCGTCTCTGGGCTCGTAGCTGATGAAGTCAACCTGATTCTGACGAGGCACGAAGCGAATGCAGGTCTTGGAAGGGAAGGCCCGGAGGGCATTCTCAATGATCTGCTTGTTAGAGGAACTGAAGCTACTGCTCACTGTGTAGGGCACTTCAACCAATCCGTTGGTGCTTTTTTTCCAGAAGCACCCTGCACTGTAAAATAACATTCAGCTGGTTAGTCAATTATATCTGAAAATACAATTATTTTGACATAAAAAAATATATTTGTTAAATTAAAGTATGTAAATATATCAACATAAGATGCATGTTAAAACAACTCCAAGGGGAACTGTGTTTCATTTTCCCTCAATTTACTAATTTTAAGTTCTAGCAAAAACTTGACACCTGACTCTGTTTTTAGAGGATTGTGGGTAATTCCACATTCTTTGACTTTATACTACTTCTACACAATGTTGTATACATATGTTGAAGGCAGAAAATTATATTTCTGTATTAGTATTTAGGTAACTTTCTGAAACATTAAAAGTGAAGTATATTGTACATAAAAATACCTCATCTTGGAAATACTCATAAAGCTGATGCAAATAGTTGTAAAAGTAGAACTGGTACAATATTGTTGTTAGTGTGTGTTGGTAGTACCTAAAGCAAACCATGGCATTTCTGGTTGTTGGCACCACCATGTCTCCCTCCAACAGAAACTGACTGGAGCCGTTATTGGTGGTCAGAATTCTCTCAGTGATGTCTACATCCTCAGGGTCGTCTGTTAGGATCTCTGGTCCACTTCCGTCCTCCATGAGAGGGTTGGCCTGAGAGAGGCCCAGCAGCAGCAGCAGCAGCAGGGTCAGAGAGGGGCTTTGCTCCATCTTCAGTGTGTGGAGAGGAGAGACTCTGGATGGCTCCTTGGATCTGACAGTGGAGAGACTCTGGATGGCTCCTTTGATCTGACAGTGGAGAGACTCTGGATGGCTTCTTGGTCCTGGAGATGCTTTGGAGAGTCTTGATGTGTGATTCTGTCTGGTCAGTCCTGGGCTTTTTATACAGTCCTCTACAGGTGTGTCTGCTAGAGGATTATGGGTTGGGGTCCATGTTGTTAGTCCTAAATATACGTCTGAAGGGAGGGCTCCACCACCACACCTACAGTTTCAACATGGTTTTAATCCGTACAGGTCCATTTACACCTGGCCATGCCTACTCAACAAACACGTCACAGAAACAAACGCATTTACTGTAATGACTCTACTGCAATGATGTGCTGAGGAACGTGTCAGATTGAGCAGGCCACTGGTTAAATATTGTCACATTGACATTTCCTGTTTGGAAAATACTATAGAACAGGTAAACAAGTTGTAAACAAGAGTTCAGACATACTCATCGTTTTAATATTTGTCTGGAAATATTAATCAAATGTATTGGAAGAATGATGTTTGTTATAGATTGTGGTAGTTGTGCCTGTATAGCTTAGGCCAGCATTAGTGGAAAACTGCAAAATAACAAACACCTCCAAAGTCATCATTGGCCTCGTGGTGAAATCCCTGAGCGGTTTCCTTCCTCTCTGGCAACTGAGTTAAGAAGGACATCTGTATCTTTGTAATGACTGAGTGTATTGGTACACCATCCAAAGTGTAATTAATAACTTCACCATGATCAAAGGGGTATTCAATGTCTGTTTTTTTTTATTTTTTATCTATCTACCAATAGATGAAATCAAATTTTATTGGTCACAAACACGCGTTTAGCAGATGTCGTTGTGGGTTTAGCGAAATGCTTGTGCTTCTACCTCTGACGAGTGCATTAATATCTACCAAGATATCTAACAATTACACAACATATACACCAATACACACATCTAGTAAAGGAATGGAATCAAGAATATCAGCTCGGTCCCAGCTTTGATGCACCTGTAATTAATATCTACCAAGATATCTAACAATTACACAACATATACACCAATACACACATCTAGTAAAGGAATGGAATCAAGAATATCAGCTCGGTCCCAGCTTTGATGCACCTGTAATTAATATCTACCAAGATATCTAACAATTACACAACATATACACCAATACACACATCTAGTAAATGAATGGAATCAAGAATATCAGCTCGGTCCCAGCTTTGATGCACCTGTAATTAATATCTACCAAGATATCTAACAATTACACAACATATACACCAATACACACATCTAGTAAAGGAATGGAATCAAGAATATCAGCTCGGTCCCAGCTTTGATGCACCTGTACTGACCTCGCCTTCTGGATGATAGCGGAGTGAACAGATAGTGGCTCGGGTGATTGTTGTCCTGGAGGGCAGGTACTTTGCACCCGGTGATGCTTTAGGCAGACCGCACCACCCTCTGGAGGGCCCTGCGGGTGCAGATGGTGACGTTGCCGTACCAGGCGGTGATGCAGCCCGACAAGATGCTCTCGATTGTGCATCTGTAAAAGTTTGTGAGGGTTTTAGGTGACAAGTCAAATTTCTTCAGCCTCCTGAGGTTGAAGAGGTGCTGTTACGCCTTCCTCACCACGCAATCTGTGGGAGTGAACCATTTCAGTTTGTCAATGGTGTGTACGCCAAGGAAGCTTTCCACTTTCTCCACTGCGGTCCCGTCTATGTGGATAGGGGGGTGCTCCATCTGCTGTTTCCTGAAGTCCACGAAGTCATCTCCTTTGATTTGTTGACTTTGAATGAGAGGTTATTTTCCTGGCACCACACTCCCAGAGCCCTCTCCTCCTCCCTGTCACGACTTCCGCCGAAGTCGGTTCCTCTCCTTGTTCGTGCGGCGTTCGGCGGTCGACGTCACCGGTCTTCTAGCCATCGCCGATCCACCTTTAATTTTCCATTTGTTTTGTCTTGTTTTCCCGCACACCTGGTTTACATTCCCTCATTACTTGACGTGCATATAACCCTCTGTTCCCCCCATGTCTGTGTGTGGAATTGTTTATTGTAAAGTGTATGTGCGCTTCAGACTGGTTTGCTACGGGTTATTTCAACCCGTATTTTGTTGTTCGAGGTGCAGTTTGTGTTGCCTCATTAAACTGCTCCGGTCGTTACCCAGTTCTGCTCTCCTGCGCCTGACAGTCAGTTACGCACCTCTTATACTCCCTGTAGGATGTCTCATCATTGTTGGTTATCAAGCCTACTACAGTTGTGTCATCTGCAAACTTGATGATTGAGTTGGAGGTCATGGGTGAGCAGGGAGTACAGCAGGGGACTGAGCACGCAGCCTTGTGGGGCCCCAGTGTTGACGATCAGCGAAATGAAGGTGTTGTTTCCTACCTTCACCACCTGGGGACGGCCCGTCAGGAAGTCCAGGACCCAGTTGCACAGGGCGGGGTTCCCAGGTCCCAGGGCCTCAAGCTTAATGATGAGCTTGGAGGGTACTATGGTGTTGAAAACTGAGCTATAGTCAATGACCAGCATTCTCACATAGGTATTCCTCTTGTCTAGATGGGATAGGGCAGTGTGATGGCGATTGCATCGTCTGTGGATCTATTGGGGCGGTAACTAAATTGAAGTGGGTCTAAGGTGACAGGTAAGGTGGAGGTGATTTGATCCTTGACTAGTCTCCCGAACCACTTCATGATGACAGACGTAAGTGCTACGGAGCGATAGTCATTTAGTTCAGTTACTTTTCGCTTTCTTGGGTACAGGAACAATGGTGGCCATCTTGAAGAATGTGGGGACAGCAGACTGGGATGGGGAGACATTGAATATGTCTGTAAATACACCAGCCAGCTGGTCTGCGCATGCTCTGATGACGTGGCTAGGGATGCCGTCTGGGCCGGCAGCCTTGCGAGGGTTAACAGGTGCAGAAAGCTCATTGATGGCTACAACAACTGTTTGTCAGCAGTTTTCTTGGCCAAAGGCTTCACAACCAAGTATTGGTTCCTAATTTTCTCCAGGCCATTTGTTTTTTATTTTCTAAATTAAGTTGTTTCAAAAAACCAAAATTTGTTCTGCATTGTTTGAAAATCTAATAACAATGTGTGGAGACCAAAAGTTATTTTCAATTTCAACTTATTTGAGAAGAAATAGGGAATTATTAAAGAGAAGTGCAACTGTAGTTCTGACCCAATCTAATGTATTCTATTCCACAGGTGATATAATGATGTGTTTTGAATGACACTATGAATGAGTCTTTTCCAGGAAGTAAACACAGGCCCACTATTAGGATAACTGTGAAGCTTTTTCATTGGCAGGACAGAACGGAAGCATCTCCTAAACTCAAAGGCGGGGATGTGTGTGTCTCTTTGCTAACAACAGCTGGTCCTCAATCTCTAATATTAAGGAAGTCTGGAGGTTCTGCTCACCTGAGGTAGAATACCTCATGATAAGCTGTAGACCATACTATGGTGAGAGTTTTCACCTATATTTTTCATGGCTGCCTATCTACCACCAATAACCGATGCTGGTACTCAACGAGCTATATAGGGCTATAAGCCAAGAAGAAAATGCTCATCCAGAGGCAGCACTCCTAGTGGCCGGTGATTTTATTGCAGGAAAACCGAAATCCTTTAAACCTGATTTCTACCAGCATGTCCTCATTTCTACCAGCATGTCACCTGTGCAATGAGGGGAAACAACTCTAGATCACCTCTACTCACACAGAGACGTATACAAAGCTTTCCCTCGCCCTCCATTTGGTAAATCTGACCATAACTATATCCTCTTGATTTCTGCTTACAATCAAAAACTCAAACAGGAAGTACCAGTGACAAGTTAAATTTTGAAGTTGCCCGATGAAGCGGATGCTAAGGTTCAGGACTGTTTCTCTGGCACAGACTGGAATATGTTCTGGAATTCATCCAATGTTATTGTGGAGTTCACCACTTCAGTCACCGGCTTCATTAACTTATTTGGGCTGCAAGCCCGAAGCCGGGCACAATATGACAACAGCCACTTCAAGTGCAGAGCGCGAAATTCAAAATATATTTTTTAGAAATATTTAACTTTTACACATTAACAAGTCCAATACAGCATATGAAAGATAAACATCTTGTGAATCCAGCCAACATGTCCTATTTTTAAAATGTTTTACAGCGAAAACACCACATATATTTATGTTAGCTCACCACCAAATACAAAAAAGGACAGACATTTTTCACAGCACAGGTAGCATGCACAAAGCCAACCTAACTAACCAAGAACCAACCAAACTAACCAAGAAACAACTTCATCAGATGACAGTCTTATAACATGTTATACAATAAATCTATGTTTTGTTCGAAGAATTTGCATATTTGAGGTATAAATCAGTTTTACTTTGCAGCTACCGTCACAGCTACCGTCACAAATAGGACCGAAGCAGCCAGAGTAATTACAGACACCAACGTCAAATACCTAAATACTCATCATAAAACATTTCTGAAAAATCGATGGCGTACAGCAAATTAAAGACAAACATCTTGTGAATCCAGCCAATATTTCCGATTTTTTTAAGTGTTTTACAGCGAAAACACAATATAGCGTTATATTAGCTTACTACAATAGCCTACCACACTACCGCATTCATTCATCAAGGCACGTTAGCGAAAGCAATAGGCACGTTAGCGATAGCGAATAAACCAGCAAAAGATATATAATTTTTGACTAACCTTGATAAGCTTCATCAGATGACAGTCCTATAACATCAGGTTATACATACACTTATGTTTTTTTTCGAAAATGTGCATATTTAGAGCTGAAATCAGTGGTTATACATTGTGCTAACGTAGCATATTTTTCCCAGAATGTGCAGATATTTTTATGGCACTCAACTATTCTGACCAAATAACTATACATAAACGTTACTAAAAAATACATGTTGTATAGGAAATGATAGATACACTAGTTCTTAATGCAATCGCCGTGTTAGAATTCTAAAAATAACTTCATTACGATATGCAGTTTACGTTATGGCGAGAGCGTGCCCAAAACCTGGCCGCAAACGACTAGTTCACATGTACGACAGATATATGAAATAACATCATAAAATGGGTCCTACTTTTGATGATCTTTCATCAGAATGTTGTACAAGGGGTCCTTTGTCCAGAACAATCGTAGTTTGGATTTAGAATGTCCTCTTCTCCAGTCAATTAGCACGGAAAGCTAGCAAAGTGGCGCGAAGGTCTCCTTCCTGAACAAAGGCACACAACGCAACACGCCTAACTTCCCGAAAAAAATTCAATAATCTAATAAAACTATATTGAAAAAACATACTTTACGATGATATTGTCACATGTATCAAATAAAATCAAAGCCGGAGACATTAGTCGTCCATAACGACAGCTTTACAGAAGGCAATCCCAGGTTTCTTCACGCGCTCTCCAGAAAACAGGAAACTGGTGACACGTCATACAAAGAGCATTTATTCGACTCCAGATCAAGTTATACACTCAATTTCTTCTCTCACTCCCTGTCGACATCTAGTGGAAGACGTATGAAGTGCTTTTTTTCTAATAAATATCAAGGACCTTTATAGGCAGGCCCTAGAACAGAGCATCGATTTCAGATTTTCCACTTCCTGTCAGGAAGTTTGCTGCAAAATGAGTTCTGTTTTACTCACAGATATAATTCAAACGGTTTTAGAAACTAGAGAGTGTTTTCTATCCAATATTACTAATAATATGCATATTGTACGAGCAACAATTGAGTACGAGGCCGTTTGAAATGGGCACCTTTTATCCGGCTACTCAATACTGCCCCTGCAGCCCAAACAGGTTAATAAGTGCATCGACAACATCGTCTCCAGTGACCGTGCGTACATTTCCCAACCAGAAGCCATTGATTACAGACAACATCTGCACTGAGCTAAAGGCTTGAGCTGCCGCTTTCAAGGAGCGGGACACTAGTATGTTGACAAGCTGAATGTGCCGAGCTGTCTGTTTTTAAAATACTAGCACACATCTCGGACACCAATGCATACCCCACAAGACATCCCACCAGAGGTCTCTTCACAGTCCTCAAGTCCAGCACAGACTATGGGAGGCGCACAGTACTACATAGAGCCATGACTACATGGAACTCTATTCCACATCAGGTAACTGATACAAGCAGTAGAATCAGATTTAAAAAGCAGGTACAAATACACCTTATGTAACAACGGGGACTGTGAAGAGACACACAGCAAGGTACAGAGACATGCATTCACGTACATTGTGAACTTGTTGTATGGTGGTATTGAACATGTTGTGTTGTGGATATGTGGTGGTGTAGAGATGTTATATGATGTAGTGTTTTATCTTTAGTTCATTCAGTACAAACGTAGTTCACTGTTTTAACCTGTTGTTTTATATGTAACACTCCAGTCGGTTGTAGTAATGCTGTAAAGTTGGTTGCCAACCGCTATATAAAGTCCAAAGAAGAAGAAAGCCTGTAGGAAGGAGGAGAGATGACGAGAAACTAATTTGGTTTATCATTTTATCTGTGAATTTATTGTTGGAGTAGAGGACATTGTGCTTTTTCCCAGGACAAATGAGCTAGCAACAGCAATCTAGCTAACTAAATTGCCATACATGTTCAATGCTATTTGACCTGTCCCCAATAATTAATATAATTGTTCCTCCTGATCTCGTCTGGTGTGGGTGAACAAAATCAACTTGCGAGCGATGGCAGGGCTTGCAAGCTATTAAGGAATACAAGTGGAAACCCATTCACGAGCTGCCCAGTGACATAAGCCTACCAGATGGGCTAAATGCATTCTATGCTTGCTTCGAGTCGAGCAACACTGAACCATGCGTGAGAGCACCAGCTGTTCTGGATGACTTTGTGATCATGCTTTCCGTAGCCGATGTGACCTTTTTAAACAGTTGAAAATTCACAAGCCCGCGGTGCCAGACGGATTACCAGGACACATACTCTGAGCATGCGCTGACAAGTGTATTCACTGACATTTTCTACCTCTCCCTGACCCAATCTGTAATACCAACATGTTTCAAGCAGACCACCATAGTCTCTGTGCACAAGAACGCCAAGGTAACCTATTTAAATGATCATCGCCCCGTAGCATGCAAAGCTGTAGCTATGAAATGCTTTGAAAGGCTGGGCATGGCTCCCATTAACACAATCATCCCAGACACCCTAGACCCAGTCCAATTTGCATACCGCCCCAACAGATCCACAGATGACGCAATCTCTATTGCACTCCACAGTGCCCTTTCCCACCTGGACTAAAGGAACACCTACGTAAGAATACTCTTCATTGACTACAGCTCAGCGTTCAACACCATAGTGCCCTCCAAGCTGGAAGATAAATAGAGAGAGATGCTAGTCAGCATGTCTGCAGAACGTGTTGGTTTGTTAGTCTATCTTGTTATGTGATAATCTTCGATGCACAGCATTTTAAGACATTTTGAGGAGAAACCTGTGTTTTTGGGGACGTGTGACTCCACTTTGAGGTGATGATTTTGGCAGACCAGACCAGTTACATCTAGAGTATAAATCTTAACAAGAAAATACAGTGGGGTTTGATTTTTATTTCTGCTTTGTTGTCAGATTCCCAGAGCAGATATTTATTTTCTCCTCTGTCAGCCTCCTTGATTCTCTTCCTAAAATAATGATTATCTTTCATGTCATTGTAGTTGTGAATATTCCTGGTGTCTTGTTGTGTTTAGGTTGAGAGAAATGATGTCATTGTAGTTGTGACAGAAGTGATGTAACTCTAGTGCTGATTGGAGGAAGAATGTCTTGGATCAGGACAGACATGGAGGGCTTGTGCCAAGTCTGTTAACTCTCTCTCTCTCAAACACACACACACACACACACACACACACACACACACACACACACACACACACACACACACACACACACACACACACACACACACACACACACACACACACACACACACACACACACAAAACACTAGAATTACACAATAGCATCTGCTTTCAATCTTGTTTATTTTAGATAATTAACTAAGTAATTTGATTAAAATAATTTGAGAACTACACAATTACAGCAATTATCTTTTTAACGTTACAACTTAACAATGATTTTAAATCAATAAGATAACAATATATGTGTCAGACTTGACTTCCTTCATCTGGTCTTTTCCAGACTTTTCTCCTGTGACTTGATGTCTTCCTCTCAGCAGCCGTAGAGTCTGTTGATCCTCAGGATGTCAGTGGTGGACAACCCCTGTCTCTGGCCGATGGGCACGTTGGGGTTGGGGATGGGGGTGATGGTGTCCATCCCGTTGATAGAGAAGGCTGTATTTCCATAGTGCATGACAGAGCTGTAGTCGTAGGCAGTGTTCAGGTTGTTGGTGTTTGATCTGTCGAAGTTGTAGGCGTTGTTAGAGTCGATGTTACTCCAGTTGATGGTGACATACTGGTCACGGTCGCTCCTGGTTTGTTCGTGCTGGAAGCCCAGAGCGTGGAGAGTCTCGTGCTGAATGACCCCGAAGTAAACGCAGCCGTCCATTTGGAGAGAGACCGTCTGTTGGCCTCCCACTCTCCCAAGAGAGGACCAGCATCCGTCTCTGGGCTCGTAGCTGATGAAGTCAACCTGATTCTGACGAGGCACGAAGCGAATGCAGGTCTTGGAAGGGAAGGCCCGGAGGGCATTCTCAATGATCTGCTTGTTAGAGGAACTGAAGCTACTGCTCACTGTGTAGGGCACTTCAACCAATCCGTCGGTGCCTTTTGTCCAGAAGCACCCTGCACTGTAAAATAACATTCAGCTGGTTAGTCAATTATATCTGAAAATACAATTATTTTGACATAAAAAATATATTTGTTATCTTTACTTCAATATAATTAGTCCTTTACTCATCTTCACTTGTTTAACCAACCTGAAATTAAAATATGTACATATATCAACATAAGATGCATGTAAAAACAACTCCAAAGGGAACTGTGTTTAATTTCCCCTCAATTTACTAATTTTAAGTTCTAGCAACAACTTGACACCTGTCTCTGTATTTAGAGGATTGTGGGTAATTCCACATTCTTTGACTTTATACTACTTCTACACAATGTTGTATACATATGTTGAAGGCAGAAAATTATATTTCTGTATTTAGGTAACTTTCTGAAACATTAAAAGTGAAGTATATTGTACATAAAAATACCTAATCTTGGAAATACTCAAAAAAGCTGATGCAAATAGTTGTAAAACTAGAACTGGTACAATATTGTTGTTAGTGTGTGTTGGTTGTACCTAAAGCAAACCATGGCGTTTCTGGTTGTTGGCGCCACCATGTCTCCCTCCAACAGAAACTGACTGGAGCCGTTATTGGTGGTCAGAATTCTCTCAGTGATGTCTACATCCTCAGGGTTGTCTGTTAGGATCTCTGGTCCACTTCCGTCCTCCATGAGAGGGTTGGCCTGAGAGAGGCCCAGCAGCAGCAGCAGCAGCAGGGTCAGAGAGGGGCTTTGCTCCATCTTCAGTGTGTGGAGAGGAGAGACTCTGGATGGCTCCTTGGATCTGACAGTGGAGAGACTCTGGATGGCTCCTTGGATCTGACAGTGGAGAGACTCTGGATGGCTCCTTGGATCTGACAGTGGAGAGACTCTGGATGGCTTCTTGTTCCTGGAGATGCTTTGGAGCGGCTTGATGTGTGATTCTGTCTGGTCAGTCCTGGGCTTTTTATACAGTCCTCTACAGGTGTGTCTGCTAGAGGATTATGGGTTGGGGTCCATGTTGTTAGTCCTAAATAAACCTCTGAAGGGAGGGTTCCACCACCACACCTACAGTTTCAACATGGTTTTAATCCATACAGGTCCATTTACACCTGGCCATGCCTACTCAACAAACACGTCACACACTAATGTAATGACAGTTTAATCTACTACAATGATGTGGTGAGGAACGTTTCAATTTTTTAATGTTTATTTGTCACCTGCACAGGACACAGCAGGTGTAAAACAGTACATTGAAATATTTGCAGCTCTTTAGTAATATAGATTTTAAAAACACAGTAATAATCTAGATAATAAAACAGTAATTTTATTTAAAAAAAAAAAAAATTCAACTGTTGTGCCTGCGGCTATGGAACCCTGTCCTGTTCACCGGACGTGCTACCTGTCCCAGACCTGCTGTTTTCAACTCTCTAGAGACAGCAGGTGCGGTAGAGATACTCTTAATGATCGGCTATGAAAAGCCAACTGACATTTACTCCTGAGGTGCTGACCTGTTGCACCCTCGACAACTACTGTGATTATTATTTGACCCTGCTGGTCATTTATGAACATTTTGAACATCTTGGCCATGTTCTGTTATAATCTCCACCCGGCACAGCCAGAAGAGGACTGGCCACCCCTCATAGCCTGGTCCTCTCTAGGTTTCTTCCTAGGTTCTGGGACTTTCTAGGGAGTTTTTCCTTAGCCACCGTACTTTTACACCTGCATTGCTTGCTGTTTGGGGTTTTAGGCTGGGTTTTTGTACAGCACTTTGAGATATTAGCTGATGTACGAAGGGCTATAGTATATAAATACATTTGATTTGATAATAATCTAGATTATAAACATTGTAATGATATAGATAATAAACACAGTAATAATCTAGATAATAAACATTGTAATGATATAGATAATAAAACACAGTAATAATCTAGATAATAAACATTGTAATGATATAGATAATAAACACAGTAATAATCTAGATAATAAACATTGTAATGATATAGATAATAAACACAGTAATAATCTAGATAATAAACATTGTAATGATATAGATAATAAATACAGTAATAATCTAGATAATATAACACATTAATAATCTAGATTATAATATAACACAGTAATAATCTAGATAATAAACACAGTCATAATCTAGATAATAAACACAGTAATGATATAGATAATAAACATTGTAATGATATAGATAATAAACATTGTAATGATATAGATGTCACGTTCGTTGTAATGATTGGACCAAGGCGCAGCGTGCGTAGAGTTCCACATCTTTTAATTCATAGACACTCAGCAGAACAAACAAGCACAAAGGAAACGTGAAGCTACTGGTGAAGCTACACAGGCAACTATCCGTAGACAAGATCCCACCAAACACAAAATTAGGAAATGGCTACCTAAATATCATCCCCAAAATCAGAGACAACAATAAACAGCTGTCTCTGATTGGGAACCATATCAGGCCAACAACACCCCTAGATAACCCACCCTAGTCACTATCACGCCCCAAACGACAGAGAATAAACAGCTTACTATGGTCAGGTCGTGACAATAGATAATAAAAACACTGTAATTAAATAGATAATAAACTGTAATAATATAGATAATAAACACTGTAATAATATAGATAATATAGAATAAAAACAGGTTACGGTGTAATGGCAGGTCTGTAGTTAGGGTGTAACGGCAGGTCTGTAGTTAGGGTGTAATGGCAGGTCTGTAGTTAGGGTGTAATGGCAGGTCTGTAGTTAGGGTGTAATGGCAGGTCTGTAGTTAGGGTGTAACGGCAGGTCTGTACAGGTTAGGGTGTAACGGCAGGTCTGTAGTTAGGGTGTAATGGCAGGTCTGTAGTTAGGGTGTAATGGCAGGTCTGTAGTTAGGGTGTAATGGCAGGTCTGTAGTTAGGGTGTAACGGCAGGTCTGTAGTTAGGGTGTAATGGCAGGTCTGTAGTTAGGGTGTAATGGCAGGTCTGTACAGGTTAGGGTGTAATGGCAGGTCTGTAGTTAGGGTGTAACGGCAGGTCTGTAGTTAGGGTGCAATGGCAGGTCTGTAGTTGGGGTGTAATGGCAGGTCTGTACAGGTTAGGGTGTAATGGCAGGTCTGTAGTTAGGGTGTAATGGCAGGTCTGTAGTTAGGGTGTAATGGCAGGTCTGTAGTTAGGGTGTAATGGCAGGTCTGTAGTTAGGGTGTAATGGCAGGTCTGTAGTTAGGGTGTAACGGCAGGTCTGTAGTTAGGGTGTAATGGCAGGTCTGTAGTTAGGGTGTAATGGCAGGTCTGTACAGGTTAGGGTGTAATGGCAGGTCTGTAGTTAGGGTGTAATGGCAGGTCTGTAGTTAGGGTGTAACGGCAGGTCTGTAGTTAGGGTGTAATGGCAGGTCTGTACAGGTTAGGGTGTAATGGCAGGTCTGTAGTTAGGGTGTAATGGCAGGTCTGTAGTTAGGGTGTAATGGCAGGTCTGTAGTTAGGGTGTAATGGCAGGTCTGTAGTTAGGGTGTAATGGCAGGTCTGTAGTTAGGGTGTAATGGCAGGTCTGTAGTTAGGGTGTAATGGCAGGTCTGTACAGGTTAGGGTGTAATGGCAGGTCTGTAGTTAGGGTGTAATGGCAGGTCTGTAGTTAGGGTGTAATGGCAGGTCTGTAGTTAGGGTGTAATGGCAGGTCTGTAGTTAGGGTGTAATGGCAGGTCTGTAGTTAGGGTGTAATGGCAGGTCTGTACAGGTTAGGGTGTAATGGCAGGTCTGTAGTTAGGGTGTAATGGCAGGTCTGTAGTTAGGGTGTAATGGCAGGTCTGTAGTTAGGGTGTAATGGCAGGTCTGTAGTTAGGGTGTAATGGCAGGTCTGTAGTTAGGGTGTAACGGCAGGTCTGTAGTTAGGGTGTAACGGCAGGTCTGTAGTTAGGGTGTAATGGCAGGTCTGTACAGGTTAGGGTGTAATGGCAGGTCTGTACAGGTTAGGGTGTAATTGCAGGTCTGTAGTTAGGGTGTAATGGCAGGTCTGTAGTTAGGGTGCAATGGCAGGTCTGTAGTTAGGGTGTAATGGCAGGTCTGTACAGGTTAGGGTGTAATGGCAGGTCTGTACAGGTTAGGGTGTAATGGCAGGTCTGTAGTTAGGGTGTAACGGCAGGTCTGTAGTTAGGGTGTAACGGCAGGTCTGTAGTTAGGGTGTAACGGCAGGTCTGTAGTTAGGGTGTAACGGCAGGTCTGTAGTTAGGGTGTAATGGCAGGTCTGTAGTTAGGGTGTAATGGCAGGTCTGTAGTTAGGGTGTAATGGCAGGTCTGTAGTTAGGGTGTAACGGCAGGTCTGTAGTTAGGGTGTAATGGCAGGTCTGTAGTTAGGGTGTAATGGCAGGTCTGTAGTTAGGGTGTAATGGCAGGTCTGTAGTTAGGGTGTAATGGCAGGTCTGTACAGGTTAGGGTGTAATGGCAGGTCTGTAGTTAGGGTGTAATGGCAGGTCTGTAGTAACGGTGTAACGGCAGGTCTGTAGTTAGGGTGTAATGACATGTCTGTAGTTAGGGTGTAATGGCAGGTCTGTAGTTAGGGTGTAATGGCAGGTCTGTAGTTAGGGTGTAATGGCAGGTCTGTACAGGTTAGGGTGTAATGGCAGGTCTGTACAGGTTAGGGTGTAATGGCAGGTCTGTAGTTAGGGTGTAATGGCAGGTCTGTAGTTAGGGTGTAATGGCAGGTCTGTAGTTGGGGTGTAATGGCAGGTCTGTAGTTAGGGTGTAACGGCAGGTCTGTAGTTAGGGTGTAACGGCAGGTCTGTAGTTAGGGTGTAACGGCAGGTCTGTACAGGTTAGGGTGTAATGGCAGGTCTGTAGTTAGGGTGTAATGGCAGGTCTGTAGTTAGGGTGTAATGGCAGGTCTGTAGTTAGGGTGTAATGGCAGGTCTGTAGTTAGGGTGTAATGGCAGGTCTGTAGTTAGGGTGTAATGGCAGGTCTGTACAGGTTAGGGTGTAATGGCAGGTCTGTAGTTAGGGTGTAATGGCAGGTCTGTAGTTAGGGTGTAATGGCAGGTCTGTAGTTAGGGTCTAATGGCAGGTCTGTAGTTAGGGTGTAATGGCAGGTCTGTAGTTAGGGTGTAATGGCAGGTCTGTAGTTAGGATGTAATGGCAGGTCTGTATTTAGGGTGTAATGGCAGGTCTGTAGTTGGGGTGTAATGGCAGGTCTGTAGTTAGGGTGTAATGGCAGGTCTGTAGTTAGGGTGTAATGGCAGGTCTGTAGTTAGGGTGTAATGGCAGGTCTGTAGTTAGGGTGTAACGGCAGGTCTGTAGTTAGGGTGTAACGGCAGGTCTGTAGTTAGGGTGTAATGGCAGGTCTGTAGTTAGGGTGTAATGGCAGGTCTGTAGTTAGGGTGTAACGGCAGGTCTGTAGTTAGGGTGTAACGGCAGGTCTGTAGTTAGGGTGTAACGGCAGGTCTGTAGTTAGGGTGTAACGGCAGGTCTGTAGTTAGGGTGTAACGGCAGGTCTGTAGTTAGGGTGTAATGGCAGGTCTGTACAGGTTAGGGTGTAATGGCAGGTCTGTACAGGTTAGGGTGTAACGGCAGGTCTGTAGTTAGGGTGTAACGGCAGGTCTGTAGTTAGGGTGTAATGGCAGGTCTGTAGTTAGGGTGTAATGGCAGGTCTTTAGTTAGGGTGTAATGGCAGGTCTTTAGTTAGGGTGTAATGGCAGGTCTGTAGTTAGGGTGTAATGGCAGGTCTGTAGTTAGGGTGTAATGGCAGGTCTGTAGTTAGGGTGTAATGGCAGGTCTGTAGTTAGGGTGTAATGGCAGGTCTGTAGTTAGGGTGTAATGGCAGGTCTGTAGTTAGGGCGTAATGGCAGGTCTGTAGTTAGGGTGTAATGGCAGCTCTGTACAGGTTAGGGTGTAACGGCAGGTCTGTAGTTAGGATGTAATGGCAGCTCTGTACAGGTTAGGGTGTAATGGCAGGTCTGTAGTTAGGGTGTAATGGCAGCTCTGTACAGGTTAGGGTGTAATGGCAGGTCTGTAGTTAGGATGTAATGGCAGCTCTGTACAGGTTAGGGTGTAACGGCAGGTCTGTAGTTAGGGTGTAGTGGCAGTTCTGTAGTTAGGGTGTAATGGCAGGTCTGTAGTTAGGGTGTAATGGCAGGTCTGTAGTTAGGGTGTAATGGCAGGTCTGTAGTTAGGGTGTAATGGCAGCTCTGTACAGGTTAGGGTGTAATGGCAGCTCTGTACAGGTTAGGGTGTAATGGCAGGTCTGTAGTTAGGATGTAATGGCAGCTCTGTACAGGTTAGGGTGTAATGGCAGGTCTGTAGTTAGGGTGTAATGGCAGGTCTGTAGTTAGGGTGTAATGGCAGGTCTGTACAGGTTAGGGTGTAATGGCAGGTCTGTAGTTAGGGTGTAACGGCAGGTCTGTAGTTAGGGTGTAATGGCAGGTCTGTACAGGTTAGGGTGTAATGGCAGGTCTGTAGTTAGGGTGTAATGGCAGGTCTGTAGTTAGGGTGTAATGGCAGGTCAGTACAGGTTAGGTTGTAATGGCAGGTCTGTAGTTAGGGTGTAATGGCAGGTCTGTAGTTAGGGTGTAATGGCAGGTCTGTAGTTAGGGTGTAATGGCAGGTCTGTAAATCCTCAGTGATGTGGACACAGAGGAACAGGAAGCTCTTGACCCCGTCCACTGGGAGATGTGTACCTGCCCCTGTTTCCTGTCGTCCACCATCAGCTCCTTGTTGAGGGAGAGAGGTTGTTGTCCTGGCAACACACTGCCAGGGTTCTGACCTGCTTCCTATAGGCTGTCTGGTCACCGTCAGTGATCAGGCCTCACCATCGTCGTATCATCAGCGAACGTGATGGTGGAGTCATGCCCGGCCACTCAGTTTTGGGTCAACAGGTAGTACAGGACTGAGCATACAGGCCACTGGGCAAATATTGTCAGGTTGCCATTTGCTGTTTGGCAAATACTTTAAGACAGGTAGACTCATAAGTAAACAAGTTGTTCAGACAAACTCAACATTTTAATATGTGTCTGTAAATATTAATCAAATGTATTGGAAGAATTATGTTTGTTATAGGTTGTGGTAGTTGTGCCTGTATAGTCTAGGCCAGCTTTAGTGGAAAATGTTAGATGTCTCTCTCTCTCTCTCTCTCTCTCTCTCTCTCTGTCTGTCTGTCTGTCTGTCTGTCTGTCTGTCTGTCTGTCTGTCTGTCTGTCTGTCTGTCTGTCTGTCTGTCTCTCTCTCTCTCTCTCTCTCTCTCTCTCTCTCTCTCTCTCTCTCTGTCTGTCTGTCTGTCTGTCTGTCTGTCTGTCTGTCTGTCTGTCTGTCTGTCTGTCTGTCTCTCTCTCTCTTTCTCTCTAAATACTTCCATCCATTTCTCCGCCTGCCTCCTGGGGGAGTAGAGGTGTGAGAATAAACAATGAAGGTGACAGAGGTGTCTCTGCTGTCACGACAACATAGGATTATGATTTATTAATCTACACTACTCTGTCTACTCTGCTCAAATTCCACACACACACACACACACACACACACACACACACACACACACACACACACACACACACACACACACACACACACACACACACACACACACACACACACACACACACACACACACACACACACACACACACACACACACACATCAGCGTAGGGTTAAGCTACGCTGGTCTTTCTTCCCCAGGGAGACATGGTCATGTAACATAACAATGGAGAGATGTTGTGTTCAGCCTGAAACAGTCCTAACTGGAGAAAATGGCACTATGTCATATTTAGACATGCAGCTGATGGGGAGAGGAGAGGAGGAGAGAGTGAGGGGAGGAGAAGGAGAGGAGAGGAGGAGAGAGTGAGGGGTAGGAGAAGGAGAGGAGGAGAGAGTGAGGGGGAGGAGAAGGAGAGGAGTAGGGAGTGAGGGGGAGGAAAAGGAGAGGAGTAGGGAGCGAGGGGGAGGAGAAGGAGAGGAGAGGAGTAGGGAGTGAGGGGGAGGAGAAGGAGAGGAGTAGGGAGCGAGGGGGAGGAGAAGGAGAGGAGAGGAGTAGGGAGTGAGGGGGAGGAGAAGGAGAGGAGAGGAGTGGAGAGTGAGGGGGAAGGAGAAGGAGAGGAGAAGGAGAGGAGAGGAGTGGAGAGCGAGGGGAGGAGAAGGAGAGGAGGAGTAGAGAGTGAGGGGAGGAGAAGGAGAGGAGAGGAGTAGGGAGTGAGGGGGAGGAGAAGGAAAGGAGAGGAGTAGGGAGCGAGGTGGAGGAGAAGGAGAGGAGTAGGGAGCGAGGGGGAGGAGAAGGAGAGGAGAGGAGTAGAGAGTGAGGGGGGGAAGAAGGAGAGGAGTAGGAAGCGAGGGGAGGAGGAGGAGAGGAGAGGAGTAGGGAGGGAGGGGGAGGAGAAGGAAAGGAGAGGAGTAGGGAGCGAGGTGGAGGAGAAGGAGAGGAGTAGGGAGCGAGGGGGAGGAGAAGGAGAGGAGAGGAGTAGAGAGTAAGGGGGAGGAGAAGGAAAGGAGAGGAGTAGGGAGTGAGGGTGAGGAGAAGGAGAGGAGTAGAGTGAGGGGGAGGAGAAGGAGAGGAGTAGGGAGCGAGGGGAGGAGAAGGAGAGGAGAGGAGTAGGGAGGGAGGGGGAGGAGAAGGAAAGGAGAGGAGTAGGGAGCGAGGGGGGGAGAAGGAAAGGAGAGGAGTAGGGAGTGAGGGGGAGGAGAAGGAGAGGAGAGGAGTAGAGAGTGAGGGGGAGGAGAAGGAGAGGAGAGGAGTAGGGAGCGAGGGGGAGAGAGAGGAGGAGAGGAGTAGGGAGCGAGGGGGAGGAGAAGGAGAGGAGTAGGGAGCGAGGTGGAGGAGAAGGAGAGGAGTAGGGAGTGAGGGGTAGGAGAAGGAGAGGAGTAGAAAGTGAGGGGGAGGAGAAGGAGAGGAGTAGGGAGTGAGGGGGGGAAGAAGGAGAGGAGTAGGGAGCGAGGGGGGAGGAGAAGGAGAGGAGTAGGGAGTGAGGGGTAGGAGAAGGAGAGGAGTAGAAAGTGAGGGGGAGGAGAAGGAGAGGAGAGGAGTAGGGAGCGAGGGGGAGGAGAAGGAGAGGAGTAGGGAGTGAGGGGTAGGAGAAGGAGAGGAGAGGAGTAGGGAGTGAGGGGGAGGAGAAGGAGAGGAGTAGGGAGTGGGGGGGGGAAGAAGGATAGGAGAGGAGTATGGAGTGAGGGGGAGGAGAAGGAGAGGAGTAGAAAGTGAGGGGGAGGAGAAGGAGAGGAGTAGGGAGCGAGGTGGAGAGAGAGGAGGAGAGAGGAGGAGACAGTGAGGGGGAGGAGAAGGAGAGGAGTAGAGAGTGATGGGGAATGGAAGGAGAGGAGAGGAGTAGGGAGTGAGGGGGAGGAGAAGGAGAGGAGTAGGGAGCGAGGGGTAGGAGAAGGAGAGGAGAGGAGTAGGGAGCGAGGGGGAGGAGAAGGAGAGGAGAGGAGTAGGGAGTGAGGGGGAGGAGAAGGAGAGGAGAGGAGTAGGGAGTGAGGGGGGGGAGAAGGAGAGGAGTAGGGAGCGAGGGGGGGGAGAAGGAGAGGAGAGGAGTAGGGAGTGAGGGGGAGGAGAAGGAGAGGAGAGGAGTAGGGAGTGAGGGGGGGGGGAGAAGGAGAGGAGTAGGGAGCGAGGGGGAGGAGAAGGAGAGGAGAGGAGTAGGGAGTTAGGGGGAGGAGAAGGAGAGGAGTAGAGAGCGAGGGGGGGAGAAGGAGAGGAGTAGAGAGCGAGGGGGGGAGAGGAGAGGAGTAGGGAGTGAGGGGGGGAAGAAGGAGAGGAGAGGAGTAGGGAGTGAGGGGGGGGAGAAGGAGAGGAGTAGAGAGCGATTGGGGGAGAGGAGAGGAGTAGGGAGTGAGGGGGGGAAGAAGGAGAGGAGAGGAGTAGGGAGTGAGGGGGGGGAGAAGGAGAGGAGAGGAGTAGGGAGTGAGGGGAGGAGAAGGAGAGGAGTAGAGAGCGAGGGGGGGAGAGGAGAGGAGAGGAGGAGAAGGAGAGGAGTAGAGAGCGAGGGGGAATGGAAGGAGAGGAGAGGAGTAGGGAGCGAGGGGGAGGAGAAGGAAAGGAGAGGAGTAGGGAGCGAGAAGGAGAGGAGTAGAGAGTGAGGGGAGGAGAGGAGGAGTAGAGAGTGAGGGGAGGAGAAGGAGAGGAGGAGTATAGAGTGAGGGGGGGAAGAAGGAGAGGAGAGGAGTAGAGAGTGAGGGGGAGGAGAAGGAGAGGAGTAGGGAGCGAGGGGAGGAGAGGAGTAGGGAGTGAGGGGGAGGAGAAGGAGAGGAGTAGGGAGCGATGGGGAGGAGAAGGAGAGGAGAGGAGTAGGGAGTGAGGGGGAGGAGAAGGAGAGGAGTAGGGAGCGAGGGGGAGGAGAAGGAGAGGAGAGGAGTAGGGAGTGAGGGGGAGGAGAAGGAGAGGAGAGGAGTGGAGAGTGAGGGGGAAGGAGAAGGAGAGGAGAAGGAGAGGAGAGGAGTGGAGAGCGAGGGGAGGAGAAGGAGAGGAGGAGTAGAGAGTGAGGGGAGGAGAAGGAGAGGAGAGGAGTAGGGAGTGAGGGGGAGGAGAAGGAAAGGAGAGGAGTAGGGAGCGAGGTGGAGGAGAAGGAGAGGAGTAGGGAGCGAGGGGGAGGAGAAGGAGAGGAGAGGAGTAGAGAGTGAGGGGGGGAAGAAGGAGAGGAGTAGGAAGCGAGGGGAGGAGGAGGAGAGGAGAGGAGTAGGGAGGGAGGGGGAGGAGAAGGAAAGGAGAGGAGTAGGGAGCGAGGTGGAGGAGAAGGAGAGGAGTAGGGAGCGAGGGGGAGGAGAAGGAGAGGAGAGGAGTAGAGAGTAAGGGGGAGGAGAAGGAAAGGAGAGGAGTAGGGAGTGAGGGTGAGGAGAAGGAGAGGAGTAGAGTGAGGGGGAGGAGAAGGAGAGGAGTAGGGAGCGAGGGGAGGAGAAGGAGAGGAGAGGAGTAGGGAGGGAGGGGGAGGAGAAGGAAAGGAGAGGAGTAGGGAGCGAGGGGGGGAGAAGGAAAGGAGAGGAGTAGGGAGTGAGGGGGAGGAGAAGGAGAGGAGAGGAGTAGGGAGCGAGGGGGAGAGAGAGGAGGAGAGGAGTAGGGAGCGAGGGGGAGGAGAAGGAGAGGAGTAGGGAGCGAGGTGGAGGAGAAGGAGAGGAGTAGGGAGTGAGGGGTAGGAGAAGGAGAGGAGTAGAAAGTGAGGGGGAGGAGAAGGAGAGGAGTAGGGAGTGAGGGGGGGAAGAAGGAGAGGAGTAGGGAGCGAGGGGGGAGGAGAAGGAGAGGAGTAGGGAGTGAGGGGTAGGAGAAGGAGAGGAGTAGAAAGTGAGGGGGAGGAGAAGGAGAGGAGAGGAGTAGGGAGCGAGGGGGAGGAGAAGGAGAGGAGTAGGGAGTGAGGGGTAGGAGAAGGAGAGGAGAGGAGTAGGGAGTGAGGGGGAGGAGAAGGAGAGGAGTAGGGAGTGGGGGGGGGAAGAAGGATAGGAGAGGAGTATGGAGTGAGGGGGAGGAGAAGGAGAGGAGTAGAAAGTGAGGGGGAGGAGAAGGAGAGGAGTAGGGAGCGAGGTGGAGAGAGAGGAGGAGAGAGGAGGAGACAGTGAGGGGGAGGAGAAGGAGAGGAGTAGAGAGTGATGGGGAATGGAAGGAGAGGAGAGGAGTAGGGAGTGAGGGGGAGGAGAAGGAGAGGAGTAGGGAGCGAGGGGTAGGAGAAGGAGAGGAGAGGAGTAGGGAGCGAGGGGGAGGAGAAGGAGAGGAGAGGAGTAGGGAGTGAGGGGGAGGAGAAGGAGAGGAGAGGAGTAGGGAGTGAGGGGGGGGGAGAAGGAGAGGAGTAGGGAGCGAGGGGGGGGAAGAAGGAGAGGAGAGGAGTAGGGAGTGAGGGGGAGGAGAAGGAGAGGAGAGGAGTAGGGAGTGAGGGGGGGGGAGAAGGAGAGGAGTAGGGAGCGAGGGGGAGGAGAAGGAGAGGAGAGGAGTAGGGAGTTAGGGGGAGGAGAAGGAGAGGAGTAGAGAGCGAGGGGGGGAGAAGGAGAGGAGTAGAGAGCGAGGGGGGAGAGGAGAGGAGTAGGGAGTGAGGGGGGGAAGAAGGAGAGGAGAGGAGTAGGGAGTGAGGGGGGGGAGAAGGAGAGGAGTAGAGAGCGATTGGGGGAGAGGAGAGGAGTAGGGAGTGAGGGGGGGAAGAAGGAGAGGAGAGGAGTAGGGAGTGAGGGGGGGGAGAAGGAGAGGAGAGGAGTAGGGAGTGAGGGGAGGAGAAGGAGAGGAGTAGAGAGCGAGGGGGGGAGAGGAGAGGAGAGGAGGAGAAGGAGAGGAGTAGAGAGCGAGGGGGAATGGAAGGAGAGGAGAGGAGTAGGGAGCGAGGGGGAGGAGAAGGAAAGGAGAGGAGTAGGGAGCGAGGGGGGGAGAAGGAGAGGAGTAGAGAGTGAGGGGAGGAGAGGAGGAGTAGAGAGTGAGGGGAGGAGAAGGAGAGGAGGAGTATAGAGTGAGGGGGGGGAAGAAGGAGAGGAGAGGAGTAGAGAGTGAGGGGGAGGAGAAGGAGAGGAGTAGGGAGCGAGGGGAGGAGAGGAGTAGGGAGTGAGGGGGAGGAGAAGGAGAGGAGTAGAGAGCGAGGGGAGGAGAAGGAAAGGAGAGGAGTAGGGAGCGAGGGGGGGAGAAGGAGAGGAGTAGGGAGTGAGGGGAGGAGAAGGAGAGGAGTAGGGAGCGAGGGGAGGAGAAGGAGAGGAGAGGAGTAGGGAGCGAGGGGGGGAGAAGGAGAGGAGTAGGGAGTGAGGGGAGGAGAAGGAGAGGAGAGGAGTAGGGAGCGAGGGGGAGGAGAAGGAGAGGAGAAGAGTAGGGAGCGAGGGGGGGGAGAAGGAAAGGAGAGGAGTAGGGAGCGAGGGGGAGGAGAAGGAGAGGAGAGGAGTAGAGAGTGAGGGGAGGAGAAGGAGAGGAGTAGGGAGCGAGGGGGAGGAGAAGGAGAGGAGAGGAGTAGGGAGCGAGGGGGAGGAGAAGGAGAGGAGAGGAGTAGGGAGTGAGGGGGAGGAGAAGGAGAGGAGAGGAGTAGGGAGTGAGGGGGAGAGAGAGGAGGAGAGGAGTAGAGGGAGAGAGAGGAGAGGAGTAGAGGGAGATACAGGGGAGAGGGGAGAGGGGAGAGAGGAGAGGGGAGAGAGGAGTAGAGGGAGATACAGGGGAGAGGGGAAGGGTACGGCAGCTGCTGAGAGGGGAGAGGGGAGAGAGGGGAGAGGAGAGAGGGGAGAGGGGAGAGGGGAGAGGGGAGAGGAGAGAGGAGAGAGGAGCCCAGTGGGCTGCAGCTGGAAGAAGGCATAGAGGTCAGTAGAGGAGTCACTGATAAATGATGTTTGTTTTATCTGAAAGACTGCAGTTTGGTTCAATGAGGTTTCATTTAGAGTGGGAACTGTGAATGAAATGGACCGTTCAGCATGGTAAAATAGGCTCTTTACTGTACTCTGTAGTTCCGCCTAGTAGATGACGAGGTCTACATGGGTAGGTAGAGGGGCTGTAGGGCTTTAGGGTGACCTTATAGTAGTAGTAGTAGTGTACTGTCAGGAATAAAGACCACTGTCATGTGACTGGAGGGGATGGCTTCATGTCAGTGATGGTTCTACATAACGCCTCAGCCAGTAACATAGACTCTCTTTGGATGTTAGATGTTATGTAATGTGACTACCCGTACTACTATAAACTATTGTACTATACTGTGAAGTACTATACTACACTATACTACACTATACTATTATACTACATAAACCCTACATATGTAATACTGTACAGTGTCTTACTACATACAGTATACTGTTAACCCTACATGTGTAATACTGTATAGTACAGTATCTTACTCCATATAGTATACTGTAAACCCTACATGTGTAATACTGTACAGTATATTACTCCATACAGTATACTGTAAACCCTACATGTGTAATACAGTACAGTTTATTACTACATACAGTATACTGTAAACCCTACATGTGTAATACTCCATACAGTATACTGTAAACACTACATGTGAAATACTGTACAGTATATTACTACATACAGTATACTGTAAATCCTACATGTGTAATACTCCATACAGTATACTGTAAACCCTACATGTATGTTACTACATACAGTATACTGTAAACCCTACATATGTAATACTACATACAGTATACTGTAAACCCTACATATGTAATACTACATACAGTATACTGTAAACCCTACATGTGTAATACAGTATACTGTAAACCCTAGATGTGTAATACTGTATAGTACAGTATCTTACTCCATATAGTATACTGTAAACTATACATGTGTAATACAGTATACTGTAAACCCTAGATGTGTAATACTGTATAGTACAGTATCTTACTCCATACAGTATACTGTAAACCTTACTTGTGTAATACTCCATACAGTATACTGTAAACCTTACTTGTGTAATACAGTACAGTATCTTACTCCATATAGTATACTGTAAACCATACGTGTGTAATACAGTATACTGTAAACCCTAGATGTGTAATACTGTATAGTACAGTATCTTACTCCATACAGTATACTGTAAACCACACGTGTGTAATACTCCATACAGTATACTGTAAACCCTACATATGTAATACAGTACAGTATCTTACTCCATACAGTATACTGTAAACCCTACATGTGTAATACAGTACAGTTTATTACTACATACAGTATACTGTAAATCCTACATGTGTAATACTCCATACAGTATACTGTAAACACTACATGTGAAATACTGTACAGTATATTACTACATACAGTATACTGTAAATCCTACATGTGTAATACTCCATACAGTATACTGTAAACACTACATGTGAAATACTGTACAGTATATTACTACATACAGTATACTGTAAACCCTACATGTGTAATACTGTATAGTTGACTATCTTACTCCAGTCGTCTTCACCTGGGGTACCAGGACCCCTGGGGGTACCTGGCCTATCCACAGGAAGTAGGAAGATTCATCAGAACATAGTCCTAGTGGTCAGCGGCAGGCGAGAGGGTACTTCAGAGCCAAATGTTGGGGTTTTAGTGGGTTGGGTTCAGAGAATGATTAAAACGACTGGAATTTTCCATATTATAAACTGGGTGGTTCAAGCTCTGGATTCTGATTGGATGAAAGCTGTGGTATATCAGACCGTCTACCACAGGTATGACGCAACATATCGTTTTTTACTGTTCTATTTACGTTGGTTACCAGGTCATAATAGCAACAAGGCACCTCGAGAGTTTGTGATAAATGGCCAATATACCACGGCTGAGGACCGCTATCCAGGCACTCTGCGTTGCGTCGTGCCTATGAACAGCACCGTGTGCCTTTTTAAAGCTGAAGTATAGCGTTTCCTCCATTACATCAGTGACTCTCTATTTCCATTCCTTTCTTTCATCTTTCTCCGTTTCTTCAAACCGTTTCATTAGACAGGGACAGAGATCCCCACGGGACCTGGCTGAGAGAACTCAACTCCACCATATACACCGAGTGAACAAAACATGAAGAACACCTGGCTACCATGTCCTGGAACTCATTTCTAAGGCTGGATATTGAGCCTTCACGTCCTGTAACTCGTTTCTAAGGCTGGATATTGAGCCTTCACGTCCTGTAACTCGTTTCTAAGGCTGGATATTGAGCCTTCACGTCCTGGAACTCGTTTCTAAGGCTGGATATTGAGCCTTCACGTCCTGTAACTCGTTTCTAAGGCTGGATATTGAGCCTTCACGTCCTGTAACTCGTTTCTAAGGCTGGATATGGAGCCTTCACGTCCTGTAACTCGTTTCTAAGGCTGGATATTGAGCCTTCACGTCCTGGAACTCGTTTCTAAGGCTGGATATGGAGCCTTCACGTCCTGTAACTCGTTTCTAAGGCTGGATATGGAGCCTTCACGTCCTGTAACTCGTTTCTAAGGCTGGATATTGAGCCTTCACGTCCTGGAACTCATTTCTAAGGCTAGATAGTGAGCCTTCACGTCCTGTAACTCGTTTCTAAGGCTGGATATTGAGCCTTCACTTCCTGTAACTCATTTCTAAGGCAGGATATTGAGCCTTCACGTTCTGGAACTCGTTTCTAAGGCTGGATATTGAGCCTTCACGTCCTGTAACTCGTTTCTAAGGCTGGATATTGAGCCTTCACGTACTGCAACTTATTTGTTTTTCATTTTCTGCTATAAAATGACTTATTTGGCAAAGTTGAATAATGATGGTGAACTTACAAGCGAACAGGCAAACATAATGTTGTGGAAAAGGAAGCTGGGTATTAGAATATTGGTCCTCTTCCTGGATATATCCTGTCTTGACTGTGGGCTCAGGCCTTAACGATTAAATAACGAGGACCATTCATCTTCAAGATGATATAACCTTGATGTTGTAGGACGTGAGCTGTGAGGGGTCGCTCTCTGAAATGACATCATGAGAATATTTACTCATCTACACTTTCCTCTTCTGGCAACAAGGTGAAGATGGAGTGTACGGCTGACTTCAGGTTTATAGATGGAGTGTACGGCTGACTTCAGGTTTATAGATGGAGTGTACGGCTGACTTCAGGTTTATAGATGGAGTGTACGGCTGACTTCAGGTTTATAGATGGAGTGTACGGCTGACTTCAGGTTTATAGATGGAGTGTACGGCTGACTTCAGGTTTATAGATGGAGTGTACGGCTGACTTCAGGTTTATAGATGGAGTGTACGGCTGACTTCAGGTTTATAGATGGAGTGTACGGCTGACTTCAGGTTTATAGATGGAGTGTAGGGCTGACTTCAGGTTTATAGATGTAGTGTACGGCTGACTTCAGGTTTATAGATGGAGTGTACGGCTGACTTCAGGTTTATAGATGGAGTGTACGGCTGACTTCAGGTTTATAGATGGAGTGTACGGATGACTTCAGGTTTATAGATGTAGTGTAGGGCTGACTTCAGGTTTATAGATGGAGTGTAGGGCTGACTTCAGGTTTATAGATGGAGTGTACGGCTGACTTCAGGTTTATAGAGGATTTCATTGTATACCAGTATTTGTAGCTGAATGTTTGTAACCTTCAAACTAGATGGAAGTGCATTATATGATTATAGGGCAACAACATTTCTCTTGTTGAAAAGGGTTTATTTTTCTTGGTGTGGCAGAAATAACATGGGGCTTGGCGTGGTAGTTTGTGGTGTTTTGTGGCGGTTTGTGGTGTTTGTGGCGGTTTGTGGCAGTTTGTGGCGGCTTGTGGTGTTTGTGGTGTTTGTGGTGTTTGTGGTGGTTTGTGGCGGCTTGTGGCGGTTGTGGTGTTTGTGGTGTTTGTGGCGGTTTGTGGCAGTTTGTGGCGGCTTGTGGTGTTTGTGGTGTTTGTGGTGTTTGTGGTGGTTTGTGGCGGCTTGTGGCGGTTTGTGGTGTTTGTGGTGTTTGTGGTGTTTGTGGCGGTTTGTGGCAGTTTGTGGTGTTTGAGTCTACAACACGTTACATCAGGGTTGTTAGCTGATCCAATGAACCACTCCTCTACTGTATGTCTCATGTTGTGGAGTACTGTGAACATATCTGTGACTGTGACTGTGTAGTACTGTGAACATCTATATGACTGTGAGTGTGACTGTGTAGTGCTGTGAGCATCTATATGACTGTGAGTGTGACTGTGTAGTGCTGTGAACATCTATATGCCTGTGACTGTGTAGTACTGTGAACATCTATATGACTGTGAGTGTGTAGTACTGTGAACATCTATATGACTGTGACTGTGTAGTACTGTGAACATCTATATGACTGTGACTGTGTAGTACTGTGAACATCTATATGACTGTGAGTGTGTAGTACTGTGAACATCTATATGACTGTGACTGTGTAGTACTGTGAACATCTATATGACTGTGACTGTGTAGTACTGTGAACATCTATATGACTGTGACTGTGCCTGTGTAGTACTGTGAACATCTATATGACTGTGACTGTGTAGTACTGTGAACATCTATATGACTGTGACTGTGACTGTGTAGTACTGTGAACATCTATATGACTGTGAGTGTGTAGTGCTGTGAACATCTATATGACTGTGACTGTGACTGTGTAGTACTGTGAACATTTAAATGACTGTGACTGTGTAGTACTGTGAACATCTATATGACTGTGACTGTGTAGTGCTGTGAACATCTATATGACTGTGACTGTGTAGTACTGTGAACATCTATATGACTGTGACTGTGCCTGTGTAGTACTGTGAACATCTATATGACTGTGACTGTGTAGTACTGTGAACATTTAAATGACTGTGACTGTGTAGTGCTGTGAACATCTATATGACTGTGACTGTGTAGTACTGTGAACATCTATATGACTGTGAGTGTGACTGTGTAGTGCTGTGAACATCTATATGGCTGTGACTGTGTAGTACTGTGAACATCTATATGACTGTGAGTGTGACTGTGTAGTACTGTGAACATTTAAATGACTGTGACTGTGTAGTACTGTGAACATCTATATGACTGTGACTGTGTAGTACTGTGAACATCTATATGACTGTGACTGTGTAGTACTGTGAACATCTATATGACTGTGACTGTGTAGTACTGTGAACATTTAAATGACTGTGACTGTGTAGTACTGTGAACATCTATATGCCTGTGACTGTGTAGTGCTGTGAACATCTATATGACTGTGACTGTGTAGTACTGTGAATATCTATATGACTGTGTAGTACTGTGAACATCTATATGACTGTGACTGTGTAGTACTGTGAACATCTATATGACTGTGACTGTGTAGTACTGTGAACATCTATATGACTGTGACTGTGACTGTGTAGTGCTGTGAACATCTATATGCCTGTGACTGCGAGTGTGTAGTACTGTGAACATCTATATGCCTGTGACTGTGACTGTGTAGTGCTGTGAACATCTATATGGCTGTGACTGTGTAGTACTGTGAACATCTATATGACTGTGACTGTGACTGTGTAGTACTGTGAACATCTATATGACTGTGACTGTGACTGTGTAGTACTGTGAACATCTATATGACTGTGACTGTGTAGTACTGTGAACATCTATATGACTGTGACTGTGACTGTGTAGTACTGTGAACATCTATATGACTGTGACTGTGACTGTGTAGTACTGTGAACATCTATATGACTGTGACTGTGACTGTGTAGTACTCTGAACATCTATATGACTGTAGGGTAGAGGATGTCTGCATGCTCATGCTCACTGACACCCTCCAGGGCTGAGAGGAGAGGTGGAGAGAGGATGTGAGATGAGCGTCCATAGAAACCCTCCAGGGCTGCAGCTTCATACTGCAGGCTTCTCTCTCTCTGTCTCTCTCTCTCTCTCTCTCTGTCTCTCTCTCTCTCTCTCTCTCTCTCTCTCTCTGTCTCTGTCTCTGTCTCTGTCTCTGTCTCTGTCTCTGTCTCTCTCTCTGTCTCTCTGTCTCTCTGTCTCTCTGTCTCTCTGTCTCTCTGTCTCTCTGTCTCTCTGTCTCTCTGTCTCTCTGTCTCTCTGTCTCTCTGTCTCTCTGTATCTCTGTATCTCTCTCTCTCTCTCTCTCTCTCTCTCTCTCTCTCTCTCTCTCTTTCTCTCTTTCTCTCTCTCTCTTTCTCTCTCTCTCTCTCTCTCTCTCTCTCTCTCTCTTTCTCTCTCTCTTTCTCTCTCTCTCTTTCTCTCTCTCTCTCTCTCTCTCTCTCTCTCTCTCTCTCTCTCTCTCTCTCTGTCTCTGTCTCTGTCTCTCTGTCTCTCTGTCTCTCTGTCTCTCTGTCTCTCTGTCTCTCTGTCTCTCTGTCTCTGTCTCTGTCTCTCTCTCTGTCTCTCTGTCTCTCTGTCTCTCTGTTTCTGTCTCTCGCTCTCTCTCTCTCTGCATTCAAATGGCTAGAGTACAGCCACTGTCATTGATATGGATGGACTACCTGGTACAACACAGAGAGAGACCTGAGAGAAAAGGGAGGAGAAGAGAGGATAGCTTTGTTTAGCTTACCGTTGGTTTGCTTCCCAGAGGCAGGGGGCGGTGAGGTGGAGGGGGAGAATGAAGACAAGTCTAGTAGGACAGGTTTAGTGCTGTGAAACATCTAGTTCAGTTGAGAATCTCAATAACCCTCATCCCGAAGTCTCGTCCGGCTCTGCTCTCAGCTCCGCTTTTCAAATCATTAGCTCTTCATGGAAAGATATTGTTGACGCTCTCTTGTTCTGTCGGTCGGTCGGGTTGGTGGAAAATAATGAATATTTTCAGTAGTTCATCAGTTGAAATTGCTTATCTTGTCAGTGGCTCAGATTGGGCTTCGCATGACAAGGGCAGTGAACGGAGAGAGGAAATGAAATGTGTTGTACAGGAAACCGAGCAGTAGAGCTGCACATCCCAAGACATTCATACTGACTGGAGGAGAGAGGATTTAACAAATTACATCAATAAAGGATCACAGCTTTCACCTGAATTCACCTGGTCAGTCTGTCACAGAAACAGCAGGTGTTTTTCCTGTTGTGTACGCTCAGTGACTAATACCTTTGGAACATCAAATCACAATAAAAATCACAGTATGGAAAACAACATACATATAGAATCGTGATAATCCCAATTCATATCATTTTAGCAGCTAAGTATGGTGATGATGTCATATGTTGAGGTCCCTGTCAATTCCCAGTTCGAATTACTTTACTTAACAACTTAAAACATTCACTATATTGCACCGCTCTTCTTTCGGTTATAAAATAATAATAATTAGAAATGTATAATATCAGAAACATTTTTCTCGACTCTTACCTGTATACATGGATGCACGCTTTTCCCGCTGTCATGGATGCACGCTTCTCCCTCTGTCATGGTTGCCATGGTTGTCATGGATGCCATGGTTGCCGTGGTTGTCATGGATGCTGTGGTTGTCATGGATGCCGTGGTTGTCATGGATGCCGTGGTTGTCGTGGTTGTCGTGGATGCCATGGTTGCCGTGGATGCCATGGTTGTCATGGATGCCATGGTTGCCGTGGTTGCCCTCAGTTTGAAGATGTAATCCATAGACTGGTGTTTTCATACAACAGCTGTCTTCCTGTGTTCTCTTTGTGGGACTCTCTCCCCCTCGTTTGTAAATCATCTCTCTGCTTCCTGTGTTCTCTTTGTGGGACTCTCTCCCCCTCGTTTATAAATCATCTCTCTGCTTCCTGTGTTCTCTTTGTGGGACTCTCTCCCCCTCGTTTGTAAATCATCTCTCTGCTTCCTGTGTTCTCTTTGTGGGACTCTCTCCCCCTCGTTTATAAATCATCTCTCTGCTTCCTGTGTTCTCTTTGTGGGACTCTCTCCCCCTCGTTTGTAAATCATCTCTCTGCTTCCTGTGTTCTCTTTGTGGGACTCTCTCCCCCTCGTTTATAAATCATCTCTCTGCTTCCTGTGTTCTCTTTGTGGGACTCTCTCTCTCCCTCGTTTATAAATCATCTCTCCGCTTCCTGTGTTCTCTTTGTGGGACTCTCTCTCCCCCTCGTTTGTAAATCATCTCTCTGCTTCCTGTGTTCTCTTTGTGGGACTCTCTCCCCCTCGTTTATAAATCATCTCTCTGCTTCCTGTGTTCTCTTTGTGGGACTCTCTCTCTCCCTCGTTTATAAATCATCTCTCCGCTTCCTGTGTTCTCTTTGTGGGACTCTCTCTCTCCCTCGTTTGTAAATCATCTCCCTGCTTCCTGTGTTCTCTTTGTGGGACTCTCTCTCCCCCTCGTTTATAAATCATCTCTCTGCTTCCTGTGTTCTCTTTGTGGGACTCTCTCCCCCTCGTTTGTAAATCATCTCTCTGCTTCCACTGGGCATTCCGCTGATTTCAAAACTCGGTCAACTTCTTCTGCGACAACGTCACTGTTTTCTTCACTCGTTGTCATCGGAAGACTCTCTACAATGTCTGGAAAATGTAAATGGTTTTTAATATCTAAATCAGGGATTTTCCTCATTCTCTGATTCAATTTCAAGAGTCAGAGAGAGTTGGCATGGCACAACGCTTTCCCGCTGTGATTTGTCGATTGGGCTGTTAACTTCAGGGCTGCAATGGTGAGAGCAGTAACAAAACTATTTCAGTTCTTCATATCTTTCTAAAAAACGTTGCGGTGGACAGGATTATCCACATGTACAGTACTGAGCAGCTCATGTTATAGACAGAAACATGCTTACATGGCAGACTTATCAGAACTCATCTCTCAGCATGTCCAGCCCATCAATTATCTTAGCCAATCGTTGCTAGCGCGGAATGTTCCTGTATTTTTAGGCTAAACTAACTTGGTTTTGTTATTTAACAATTGTATTTGCAGATGGCGTACACGTTTTGTTATTAAGGTACTTCCCCTGTGAAGTAGTGAAGGTATTTCTGCCCCCTCCCAAAAAATCTTATTTTGATAAGAGGCTTCCCCTGTGAAGTAGTGATGTGTGACATACGCCTTGTCTCTTGACACGAGTCACATATTATGGCTTTGTACAGTGTTGTAACAATGTGCAAATAGTTAAAGTATGAAAGGGAATATAAACAGATCAGTATGGGTTGTATTTACAATGTTTATGTTCCACCGGTTGTGTCACGCCCTGACCTTAGAGAGCTTTTTATGTCTCTGTTTTTGGTTTGGTCAGGGTGTGATTTGGGTGGGCATTCTATGTTCATTTTTATATGTTTTGTATTTCTATGTTCTGGGCGGGTGTGGTTCTCAATCAGGGACAGCTGTCTATCGTTGTCTCTGATTGGGAACCATACTTAGGTAGCCTTTTTCCCACCTGTGTTTTGTGAGTAGTTATTTTCTGTTTAGTGTTTTTCTGCACCTGACAGGACTGTTTCGGTTTCGTTTCTCACTTTGTTGTTTTGTTCTAGTGTTCAGTGTTAATCAATATCATGAACACTTACCACGCTGCGCTTTGGTCCGATCCTTCCTCATGCAACGATGACCGTTACAGGTTCCCCTTTTCTTGTGGCAACAGGTCACACATCTTGCTGCTGTGATGGCACACTGTGGTATTTCACCCAGTAGATATGGGAGTTTATCAGAATCGGGTTTGTTTTCTAATTCTTTGTTGGTTTGTGTAATCTGAGGGAAATATGTGTCTCTAATATGGTCATACATTGGGCAGGAGGTTAGGAAGTGCAGCTCAGTTTACACTTAATTTTGTGGCAGTGGGCATATAGCCTGTCTTCTCTTGAGAGTCAGGCAGATGGCGGCCTCTCTCAATAGCAAGGCTATGCTCACTGAGTCTGTACATAGTCAAAGCTTTCCTTAAGTTTGGGTCAGTCGCAGTGGTCAGGTATTTTGCCACTGTGTACTCTCTGTTAAGGAACAAATAGCATTCTAGTTTGCTCTGTTTTTTTGTTGTTGATTCTTTCCAATGTGTCCGGTAATTATCTTTTTGTTTTCTCATGATTTGCTTGGGTCTAATTGTGTTGCTGTTCTGGGGCTCTGTGGGGTGTGTTTGTGAACAGAGTCCCAGGACCAGCTGGCAGAGGGGGCTCTTCTCCAGGTTCATCTCTCTGTAGGTGATGTCTCTGTGGGGTGTGTTTGTGAGCAGAGTCTCAGGACCAGCTGGCAGAGGGGGCTCTTCTCCAGGTTCATCTCTCTGTAGGTGATGGCTTTGTTATGGGAGGTTTGGGAATTGCTTCCTTTTAGGTGGTTGTAGAATTTAACGTCTCTTTTCTGGATTTGGATAATTAGCGGGAATCTTCCGAATTCTGCTCTGCATGCATTATTTGGTGTTCTACGTTGTACACTGAGGATATTTTTGCAGAATTCTTCATACGGAGTCTCCATTTGGTGTTTGTCCCATTTTTTGAATTCTTGGTTAGTGAGCGGACCCCAGACCTGACAACCATAAAAGGAAATGGGTTCTATAACTTATTCAAGTATTTTTAGCCAGATCCTAATTGGGATGTGAAATTGTATGTTCCTTTGATGGCATATAAGGCCCTTCTTCCCTTGTCTCTCAGATCGTTCACAGCTTTGTGGAAGTTACCTGTTGCGCTGATGTTCAGGCCGAGGTATGTATCGTTTTTTTGTGTGCTCTAAGGCACCAGTGTCCAGATGGAATTTGTATTCGTGGTCCTGACTACTGGACCTTTTTTGGAACACCATTATTTTTGTCTTACTAATATTTACTGTCAGGGCCCTGGTCTGGCAGAATCTGTGCAGAAGATCTAGGTGATGCTGTAGGCCCTCCTTGGTTGGTGACAGAAGCACCAGATCACCTGCAAACAATAGACATTTGTTAGGTATTGCTGCACTGTCGGAACTAGAAGCACAAGCATTTCACTAGACCCGCAATAACATCTGCTAAACACGTGCATGTGACTAATAAAATTTGATTTGACTACAGATTCTAGTAGGGTGAGGCCGGGGTGCTGCAGACTGTTCTTGTGCCCTCGCCAATTCATTGATATATATATATACAGTGGGGCAAAAAAGTATTTAGTCAGTCACCAATTGTGCAAATTCTCCCACTTAAAAAGATGAGATGCGCCTGTAATTTTCATCATAGGTACTTATGATACTTATTGTCCACCATAATTTGCAAATAAATTCATAAAAAATCCTACAATGTGATTTTCTGGATTTTTTTTTTCTCATTTTGTCTGTCATAGTTGAAGTGTACCTATGATGAACATTACAGGCCTCTCTCTTTTTAAGTGGGAGAACTTGCACAATTGGTGGCTGACTAAATACTTTTTTGCCCCACTGTATATATATATATATATATATATATATATATATATATATATATATATATTTATTGAAGAGTGTGGGGCTCAAGCTGCATCCCTGTCTCACCCCACGGCCCTGAGGAAATATATCTGTGTGGTTTTTCCTATTTTAACCACACACTCTTTGTTTGTATTCATGGCTTTTTATAATGTTGTATGTTTTCCCCAAACACATATTTCCATCAATGTATAGGGCAAATTCAGTCAAAAGCTTTATAGTGAGTTTCTGCATACAGGACCATACAGTGAGTTTCTCCATACAGGACCATACAGTGAGTTTCTCCATACAGGACCATACAGTGAGTTTCTCCATACAGTGAGTTTCTCCATACAGTGAGTTTCTCCATACAGGACCATACAGTGAGTTTCTCCATACAGGACCATACAGTGAGTTTCACCATACAGGACCATACAGTGAGTTTCACCATACAGGACCATACAGTGAGTTTCACCATACAGGACCATACAGTGAGTTTCACCATACAGTGAGTTTCTCCATACAGTGAGTTTCTCCATACAGTGAGTTTCACCATACAGTGAGTTTCACCATACAGTGAGTTTCTCCATACAGTGAGTTTCACCATACAGGACCATACAGTGAGTTTCTCCATACAGTGAGTTTCTCCATACAGTGAGTTTCACCATACAGGACCATACAGTGAGTTTCACCATACAGTGAGTTTCACCATACAGTGAGTTTCTCCATACAGTGAGTTTCACCATACAGGACCATACAGTGAGTTTCACCATACAGTGAGTTTCACCATACAGTGAGTTTCTCCATACAGTGAGTTTCACCATACAGTGAGTTTCACCATACAGGACCATACAGTGAGTTTCACCGTACAGGGAGTTTCTACATACTGAACTGTGACCGTGCTCCTATCTGCAGTAAACTGAACTGTGACCGTGCTCCTATCTGCAGTACACTGAACTGAGACCGTGCTCCTATAACTGTGACCGTCCTCCTATCTGCAGTACACTGAACTGTGACCGTGCTCCTATAACTGTGACCGTGCTCCTATATGCAGTACACTGAACTGTGACCGTGCTCCTATCTGCAGTACACTGAACTGTGACCGTGCTCCTATCTGCAGTACACTGAACTGTGACTGTGCTCCTATAACTGTGACCGTGCTCCTATCTGCAGTACACTGAACTGTGACCATGCTCCTATAACTGTGACCGTGCTCCTATCTGCAGTACACTGAACTGTGACCGTGCTCCTATAACTGTGACCGTGCTCCTATCTGCAGTACACTGAACTGTGACCGTGCTCCTATCTGCAGTACACTGAACTGTGACCGTGCTCCTATCAGCAGTACACTGAACTGTGACCGTGCTCCTATCTGCAGTGCTCCTATAACTGTGACCGTGCTCCTATAACTGTGACTGTGCTCCTATCTGCAGTACACTGAACTGTGACCATGCTCCTATAACTGTGACCGTGCTCCTATCTGCAGTACACTGAACTGTGACCGTGCTCCTATAACTGTGACCGTGCTCCTATCTGCAGTACACTGAACTGTGACCGTGCTCCTATCTGCAGTACACTGAACTGTGACCGTGCTCCTATCAGCAGTACACTGAACTGTGACCGTGCTCCTATCTGCAGTGCTCCTATAACTGTGACCGTGCTCCTATAACTGTGACTGTGCTCCTATCTGCAGTACACTGAACTGTGACTGTGCTCCTATAACTGTGACCGTGCTCCTATCTGCAGTACACTGAACTGTGACCGTGCTCCTATAACTGTGACCGTGCTCCTATATGCAGTACACTGAACTGTGACCGTGCTCCTATCTGCAGTACACTGAACTGTGACCGTGCTCCTATCTGCAGTACACTGAACTGTGACCGTGCTCCTATAACTGTGACCGTGCTCCTATCGGCAGTACACTGAACTGTGACCGTGCTCCTAGAACTGTGACCGTGCTCCTATCAGCAGTACACTGAACTGTGACCGTGCTCCTATCTGCAGTACACTGAACTGTGACTGTGCTCCTATAACTGTGACCGTGCTCCTATCTGCAGTACACTGAACTGTGACCATGCTCCTATAACTGTGACCGTGCTCCTATCTGCAGTACACTGAACTGTGACCGTGCTCCTATAACTCTGACCGTGCTCCTATCTGCAGTACACTGAACTGTGACCGTGCTCCTATCTGCAGTACACTGAACTGTGACCGTGCTCCTATCAGCAGTACACTGAACTGTGACCGTGCTCCTATCTGCAGTGCTCCTATAACTGTGACCGTGCTCCTATAACTGTGACTGTGCTCCTATCTGCAGTACACTGAACTGTGACTGTGCTCCTATAACTGTGACCGTGCTCCTATCTGCAGTACACTGAACTGTGACCGTGCTCCTATAACTGTGACCGTGCTCCTATATGCAGTACACTGAACTGTGACCGTGCTCCTATCTGCAGTACACTGAACTGTGACCGTGCTCCTATCTGCAGTACACTGAACTGTGACCGTGCTCCTATAACTGTGACCGTGCTCCTATCGGCAGTACACTGAACTGTGACCGTGCTCCTAGAACTGTGACCGTGCTCCTATCAGCAGTACACTGAACTGTGACCGTGCTCCTATCTGCAGTACACTGAACTGTGACCGTGCTCCTATCAGCAGTACACTGAACTGTGACCGTGCTCCTATCTGCAGTGCTCCTATAACTGTGACCGTGCTCCTATAACTGTGACTGTGCTCCTATCTGCAGTACACTGAACTGTGACCGTGCTCCTATAACTGTGACCGTGCTCCTATCTGCAGTACACTGAACTGTGACCGTGCTCCTATCTGCAGTACACTGAACTGTGACCGTGCTCCTATCAGCAGTACACTGAACTGTGACCGTGCTCCTATCTGCAGTGCTCCTATAACTGTGACCGTGCTCCTATAACTGTGACTGTGCTCCTATCTGCAGTACACTGAACTGTGACCGTGCTCCTATAACTGTGACCGTGCTCCTATCTGCAGTACACTGAACTGTGACCGTGCTCCTATCTGCAGTACACTGAACTGTGACTGTGCTCCTATCTGCAGTACACTGAACTGTGACCGTGCTCCTATAAATGTGACCGTGCTCCTATCGGCAGTACACTGAACTGTGACCGTGCTCCTAGAACTGTGACCGTGCTCCTATCAGCAGTACACTGAACTGTGACCGTGCTCCTATCTGCAGTACACTGAACTGTGACCGTGCTCCTAGAACTGTGACCGTGCTCCTATCTGCAGTACACTGAACTGTGACCGTGCTCCTAGAACTGTGACCGTGCTCCTATCTGCAGTACACTGAACTGTGACCGTGCTCCTATCTGCAGTACACTGAACTGTGACCGTGCTCCTAGAACTGTGACCGTGCTCCTATCTGCAGTACACTGAACTGTGACCGTGCTCCTAGAACTGTGACCGTGCTCCTATCTGCAGTACACTGAACTGTGACCGTGCTCCTATCTGCAGTACACTGAACTGTGACCGTGCTCCTAGAACTGTGACCGTGCTCCTATCTGCAGTACACTGAACTGTGACCGTGCTCCTATCTGCAGTACACTGAACTGTGACCGTGCTCCTATAACTGTGACCGTGCTCCTATCTGCAGTACACTGAACTGAGACCGTGCTCCTATTGTTTTCTGTTTTAGACTCGGTTTCACATGCGTATTTTGGTCCCGAACAACTGCAAGTGTTCTGTATCGTTTAGCCTGTGTAAAACACACTCTTGCCACTATGGATTTGAGACGGGATGGTTTCTCCAGAACCAGACTAAAGCCTGTTGTCGTAATGAAAAGCTCTTCCTATAGAGATCAGTTCCCGTCTCTCAGTACTGCTCAGTGTAGCTGCAGAACCTCAGCCTTATCTTCTCTCTGCTCCAGGCCACTGGCACAACACTTTGATCTGGCTCTGCACTGTCTCGTCCAATCACAGTCATGTCACAGGCTCCCTGAAAACTAGGCCCGCCCCCTACCCAACCCCACGCTGCAGAGGGAGAGAGAGGGAGAGCAGGGGTGGGAGGGGGAGAGAGAGGGCAGGGGTGGGAGAGGGAGAGAGAGCAGGGGTGGGAGAGGGAGAGAGAGAAAGGGAGAGGGAGAGCAGTGGTGGGAGAGCAGTGGTGGGAGAGGGAGAGCAGTGGTGGGAGAGGGAGAGAGAGAACAGGGGTGGGAGGGGGAGAGAGAGGGAGAGTTATAGTTACAACTACACTAGGGGTGACAGTTACAACTACACTAGGGGTGACAGTTACAACTACACTAGGGGTGACAGTTACAACTACACTAGGGGTGACAGTTACAACTACACTAGGGGTTACAGTTACAACTACACTAGGGGTTACAGTTACAACTACACTAGGGGTTACAACTACACTAGGGGTGACAGTTACAACTACACTAGGGGTTACAGTTACAACTACACTAGGGGTGACAGTTACAACTACACTAGGGGTTACAGTTACAACTACACTAGGGGTGACAGTTACAACTACACTAGGGGTTACAGTTACAACTACACTAGGGGTTACAACTACACTAGGGGTGACAGTTACAACTACACTAGGGGTTACAGTTACAACTACACTAGGGGTGACAGTTACAACTACACTAGGGGTGACAGTTACAACTACACTAGGGGTTACAACTACACTAGGGGTGACAGTTACAACTACACTAGGGGTTACAGTTACAACTACACTAGGGGTGACAGTTACAACTACACTAGGGGTTACAGTTACAACTACACTAAGGGTGACAGTTACAACTACACTAGGGGTTACAGTTACAACTACACTAGGGGTGACAGTTACAACTACACTAGGGGTGACAGTTACAACTACACTAGGGGTTACAACTACACTAGGGGTTACAGTTACAACTACACTAGGGGTGACAGTTACTACACTAGGGGTTACAGTTACAACTACACTAGGGGGTACAGTTACAACTACACTAGGGGTTACAGTTACAACTACACTAGGGGTTACAGTTACAACTATACTAGGGGTTACAGTTACAACTATACTAGGGGTGACAGTTACAACTACACTAGGGGTTACAGTTACAACTACACTAGGGGTTACAGTTACAACTACACTAGGGGTGACAGTTACAACTACACTAGGGGTTACAGTTACAACTACACTAGGGGTTACAGTTACAACTACACTAGGGGTTACAGTTACAACTACACTAGGGGTTACAGTTACAACTACACTAGGGGTTACAGTTACAACTACACTAGGGGTTACAGTTACAACTACACTAGGGGGTGACAGTTACAACTACACTAGGGGTTACAGTTACAACTACACTAGGGGTCACAGTTACAACTACACTAGGGGTTACAGTTACAACTACACTAGGGGTTACAGTTACAACTACACTAGGGGGTGACAGTTACAACTACACTAGGGGTTACAGTTACAACTACACTAGGGGTCACAGTTACAACTACTCTAGGGGTCACAGTTACAACTACTCTAGGGGTTACAGTTACAACTACACTAGGGGTTACAGTTACAACTACACTAGGGGTTGCAACTACACTAGGGGTTACAGTTACAACTACACTAGGGGTTACAACTACACTAGGGGTGACAGTTACAACTACACTAGGGGTGACAGTTACAACTACACTAGGGGTTACAGTTACAACTACACTAGGGGTGACAGTTACAACTACACTAGGGGTTACAGTTACAACTACACAGTTACAACTACACTAGGGGTGACAGTTACAACTACACAGTTACAACTACACTAGGGGTGACAGTTACAACTACACTAGGGGTTACAGTTACAACTACACTAGGGGTTACAGTTACAACTACACAGTTACAACTACACTAGGGGTGACAGTTACAACTACACTAGGGGTTACAGTTACAACTACACTAGGGGTGACAGTTACAACTACACTAGGGGGTACAGTTACAACTACACTAGGGGTGACAGTTACAACTACACTAGGGGGTACAGTTACAACTACACTAGGGGTGACAGTTACAACTACACTAGGGGTTACAGTTACAACTACACAGTTACAACTACACTAGGGGTGACAGTTACAACTACACAGTTACAACTACACTAGGGGTGACAGTTACAACTACACTAGGGGTGACAGTTACAACTACACTAGGGGTGACAGTTACAACTACACTAGGGGTTACAGTTACAACTACACTAGGGGTCACAGTTACAACTACACTAGGGGTCACAGTTACAACTACACTAGGGGTTACAGTTACAATTACACTAGGGGTCACAGTTACAACTACACTAGGGGTGACAGTTACAACTACACTAGGGGTGACAGTTACAACTACACTAGGGGTGACAGTTACAACTACACTAGGGGTGACAGTTACAACTACACTAGGGGTTACAGTTACAACTACACTAGGGGTGACAGTTACAACTACACTAGGGGTTACAGTTACAACTACACTAGGGGTTACAGTTACAACTACACTAGGGGTTACAGTTACAACTACACTAGGGGTTACAGTTACAACTACACTAGGGGTTACAACTACACTAGGGGTTACAGTTACAACTACACTAGGGGTGACAGTTACAACTACACTAGGGGTGACAGTTACAACTACACTAGGGGTGACAGTTACAACTACACTAGGGGGTTACAGTTACAACTACACTAGGGGTTACAGTTACAACTACACTAGGGGTTACAGTTACAACTACACTAGGGGTGACAGTTACAACTACACTAGGGGTGACAGTTACAACTACACTAGGGGTTACAGTTACAACTACACTAGGGGTGACAGTTACAACTACACTAGGGGTTACAGTTACAACTACACAGTTACAACTACACTAGGGGTGACAGTTACAACTACACAGTTACAACTACACTAGGGGTGACAGTTACAACTACACTAGGGGTTACAGTTACAACTACACTAGGGGTTACAGTTACAACTACACAGTTACAACTACACTAGGGGTGACAGTTACAACTACACTAGGGGTTACAGTTACAACTACACTAGGGGTCACAGTTACAACTACACTAGGGGTGACAGTTACAACTACACTAGGGGGTACAGTTACAACTACACTAGGGGTGACAGTTACAACTACACTAGGGGGTACAGTTACAACTACACTAGGGGTGACAGTTACAACTACACTAGGGGTTACAGTTACAACTACACAGTTACAACTACACTAGGGGTGACAGTTACAACTACACAGTTACAACTACACTAGGGGTGACAGTTACAACTACACTAGGGGTGACAGTTACAACTACACTAGGGGTGACAGTTACAACTACACTAGGGGTTACAGTTACAACTACACTAGGGGTCACAGTTACAACTACACTAGGGGTCACAGTTACAACTACACTAGGGGTTACAGTTACAACTACACTAGGGGTTACAACTACACTAGGGGTGACAGTTACAACTACACTAGGGGTGACAGTTACAACTACACTAGGGGTGACAGTTACAACTACACTAGGGGTGACAGTTACAACTACACTAGGGGTTACAGTTACAACTACACTAGGGGTGACAGTTACAACTACACTAGGGGTTACAGTTACAACTACACTAGGGGTTACAGTTACAACTACACTAGGGGTTACAGTTACAACTACACTAGGGGTTACAGTTACAACTACACTAGGGGTTACAACTACACTAGGGGTTACAGTTACAACTACACTAGGGGTGACAGTTACAACTACACTAGGGGTGACAGTTACAACTACACTAGGGGTGACAGTTACAACTACACTAGGGGGTTACAGTTACAACTACACTAGGGGTTACAGTTACAACTACACTAGGGGTTACAGTTACAACTACACTAGGGGTGACAGTTACAACTACACTAGGGGTGACAGTTACAACTACACTAGGGGTTACAGTTACAACTACACAGTTACAACTACACTAGGGGTTACAGTTACAACTACACTAGGGGTGACAGTTACAACTACACTAGGGGTTACAGTTACAACTACACTAGGGGTGACAGTTACAACTACACTAGGGGTGACAGTTACAACTACACTAGGGGTGACAGTTACAACTACACTAGGGGTTACAGTTACAACTACACTAGGGGTGACAGTTACAACTACACTAGGGGTGACAGTTACAACTACACTAGGGGTTACAGTTACAACTACACTAGGGGTTACAGTTACAACTACACTAGGGGTGACAGTTACAACTACACTAGGGGTTACAGTTACAACTACACTAGGGGTGACAGTTACAACTACACTAGGGGTGACAGTTACAACTACACTAGGGGTGACAGTTACAACTACACTAGGGGTGACAGTTACAACTACACTAGGGGTGACAGTTACAACTACACTAGGGGTGACAGTTACAACTACACTAGGGGTGACAGTTGCAACTACACTAGGGGTGACAGTTACAACTACACTAGGGGTGACAGTTACAACTACACTAGGGGTGACAGTTAAGACTGACAAGCCTCCTGCCAGGGATGTAAAAGGACTGATTGAACTGTCTACCAGCCTTATCAACATATAGCAGACATGTATATTAATACTGAACTGTCTACCAGCCTTATCAACATATAGTAGACATGTATATTAATACTGAACTGTCTACCAGCCTTATCAACATATAGTAGACATGTATATTGATACTGAACTGTCTCCCAGCCTTATCAACATATAGTAGACATGTATATTAATACTGACCTGTCTACCAGCCTTATCAACATATAGTAGACATGTATATTACTACTGAACTGTCTACCAGCCTTATCAACATATAGTAGACATATATATTAATACTGAACTGTCTACCAGCCTTATCAACATATAGTAGACATGTATATTAATACTGACCTGTCTACCAGCCTTATCAACATATAGTAGACATGTATATTGATACTGAACTGTCTACCAGCCTTATCAACATATAGTAGGCATGTATATTAATATTGAACTGTCTACCAGCCTTATCAACATATAGTAGACATATATATTAATACTGAACTGTCTACCAGCCTTATCAACATATAGTAGACATGTATATTAATATTGAACTGTCTACCAGCCTTATCAACATATAGTAGACATGTATATTAATACTGAACTGTCTACCAGCCTTATCAACATATAGTAGGCATGTATATTAATACTGAACTGTCTACCAGCCTTATCAACATATAGTAGACATGTATATTAATACTGAACTGTCTACCAGCCTTATCAACATATAGTAGACATGTATATTAATACTGAACTGTCTACCAGCCTTATCAACATATAGTAGACATGTATATTAATACTGAACTGTCTACCAGCCTTATCAACATATAGTAGACATGTATATTAATGCTGACCTGTCTACCAGCCTTATCAACATATAGTAGACATGTATATTGATACAAACTTCTATGTTTTATTCTGCACTTTAGTAGGTTAATAGATTAACATGAATGATTATACCTGGTTTAACCAGGTTCTATTAGTAGGTTAATAGATTAACATGAATGATTATACCTGGTTTAACCAGGTTCTATTAGTAGGTTAATAGATTAACATGAATGACTATACCTGCTTTAACCAGGTTCTATTAGTAGGTTAATAGATTAACATGAATGACTATACCTGGTTTAACCAGGTTATATTAGTAGGTTGATAGATTAACATGAATGATTATACCTGGTTTAACCAGGTTCTATTAGTAGGTTAATAGATTAACATGAATGATTATACCTGGTTTAACCAGGTTCTATTAGTAGGTTAATAGATTAACATGAATGATTACACCTGGTTTAACCAGGTTCTATTAGTAGGTTAATAGATTAACATGAATGATTATACCTGGTTTAACCAGGTTCTATTAGAGGTTATGAACAGTTGTCTTTCAACTGTAATGTTAATGCTGGTTCTGTACATTAATTTCATTATTATGCTGCTCGGTGATCAATGGGTAATTTAACTGATTATACAGAGGTCACATGATGCCTGGAATTGTTTATCCATTCTGCCTGACCTGTAGGCTGTTTGTCGTACCTGGACTGACCTTTCATTGGATTAACATGTATAATAGGACAACAACATGGACAGAAACAGGAGGACACCAGAGACCCTAGGATGGTAATAACAGGAGGACACCAGAGACCCTAGGATGGTAATAACAGGAGGACACCAGAGACCCTAGGATGGTAATACCAGGAGGACACCAGAGACCCTAGGATGGTAATACCAGGGACATTAAGGACACCAGAGACCCTAGGATGGTAATAACAGGGACATTAAGGACACCAGAGACCCTAGGATGGTAATAACAGGAGGACACCAGAGAACCTAGGATGGTAATACCAGGGACATTAAGGACACCAGAGACCCTAGGATGGTAATACCAGGGACATTAAGGACACCAGAGACCCTAGGATGGTAATAACAGGAGGACACCAGAGACCCTAGGATGGTAATAACAGGAGGACACCAGAGACCCTAGGATGGTAATAACAGGAGGACACCAGAGACCCTAGGATGGTAATACCAGGGACATTAAGGACACCAGAGACCCTAGGATGGTAATAACAGGAGGACACCAGAGACCCTAGGTTGGTAATAACAGGAGCATTAAGGACACCAGAGACCCTAGGTTGGTAATAACAGGAGGACACCAGAGACCCTAGGATGGTAATAACAGGAGGACACCAGAGACCCTAGGATGGTAATAACAGGAGGACACCAGAGACCCTAGGATGGTAATAACAGGAGCATTAAGGACACCAGAGACCCTAGGATGGTAATACCAGGAGGACACCAGAGACCCTAGGATGGTAATAAAGGGAGCTTTAAGGACACCAGAGACACTATGATGGTAATAACAGGGACATTAAGGACACCAGAGACCCTAGGATGGTAATACCAGGGACATTAAGGACACCAGAGACCCTAGGATGGCAATACCAGGGACATTAAGGACACCAGAGACACTATGATGGTAATAACAGGAGGACACCAGAGACCCTAGGATGGTAATAACAGGAGCATTAAGGACACCAGAGACCCTAGGATGGTAATAACAGGAGCTTTAAGGACACCAGAGACCCTAGGATGTTAATAACAGGAGGACACCAGAGACCCTAGGTTGGTAATAACAGGAGGACACCAGAGACCCTAGGATGGTAACAACAGGAGGACACCAGAGACCCTAGGATGGTAATACCAGGAGCATTAAGGACACCAGAGACCCTAGGATGGTAATAACAGGGGCATTAAGGACACCAGAGACCCTAGGATGGTAATACCAGGGACATTAAGGCCACCAGATACCCTAGGATGGTAATAACAGGAGCATTAAGGACACCAGAGACCCTAGGATGGTAATAACAGGAGCTTAAAGGACACCAGAGACCCTAGGATGGTAATACCAGGGACATTAAGGACACCAGAGACCCTAGGATGGTAATAACAGGAGCATTAAGGACACCAGAGACCCTAGGATGGTAATAACAGGGACATTAAGGACACCAGAGGCCCTAGGATGGTAATAACTGGAGCATTAAGGACACCAGAGACCCTAGGATGGTAATAACAGGGACATTAAGGACACCAGAGACCCTAGGATGGTAATACCAGGAGGACACCAGAGACCCTAGGATGGTAATAACAGGAGCATTAAGGACACCAGAGACCCTAGGATGGTAATAACAGGGACATTAAGGACACAAGAGACCCTAGGATGGTAATACCAGGGACATTAAGGACACCAGAGACCCTAGGATGGTAATACCAGGGACATTAAGGACACCAGAGACCCTAGGATGGTAATAACAGGGACATTAAGGACACCAGAGACCCTAGGATGGTAATACCAGGGACATTAAGGACACCAGAGACCCTAGGATGGTAATAACAGGAGGACACCAGAGACCCTAGGATGGTAATAACAGGAGGACACCAGAGACCCTAGGATGGTAATAACAGGAGGACACCAGAGACCCTAGGATGGTAATAACAGGAGGACACCAGAGACCCTAGGATGGTAATACCAGGAGGACACCAGAGACCCTAGGATGGTAATAACAGGAGGACACCAGAGACCCTAGGATGGTAATACCAGGAGGACACCAGAGACCCTAGGATGGTAATACCAGGGACATTAAGGACACCAGAGACCCTAGGATGGTAATACCAGGAGCATTAAGGACACCAGAGACACTAGGATGGTAATAACAGGAGGACACCAGAGACCCTAGGATGGTAATAACAGGAGGACACCAGAGACCCTAAGATGTTAATAACAGGAGGACACCAGAGACCCTAGGTTGGTAATAACAGGAGGACACCAGAGACCCTAGGATGGTAACAACAGGAGGACACCAGAGACCCTAGGATGGTAATACCAGGAGCATTAAGGACACCAGAGACCCTAGGATGGTAATAACAGGGGCATTAAGGACACCAGAGACCCTAGGATGGTAATACCAGGGACATTAAGGCCACCAGATACCCTAGGATGGTAATAACAGGAGCATTAAGGACACCAGAGACCCTAGGATGGTAATAACAGGAGCTTTAAGGACACCAGAGACCCTAGGATGGTAATACCAGGGACATTAAGGACACCAGAGACCCTAGGATGGTAATAACAGGAGCATTAAGGACACCAGAGACCCTAGGATGGTAATAACAGGGACATTAAGGACACCAGAGACCCTAGGATGGTAATAACTGGAGCATTAAGGACACCAGAGACCCTAGGATGGTAATAACAGGGACATTAAGGACACCAGAGACCCTAGGATGGTAATACCAGGAGGACACCAGAGACCCTAGGATGGTAATAACAGGAGCATTAAGGACACCAGAGACCCTAGGATGGTAATAACAGGGACATTAAGGACACCAGAGACCCTAGGATGGTAATACCAGGGACATTAAGGACACCAGAGACCCTAGGATGGTAATACCAGGGACATTAAGGACACCAGAGACCCTAGGATGGTAATAACAGGGACATTAAGGACACCAGAGACCCTAGGATGGTAATACCAGGGACATTAAGGACACCAGAGACCCTAGGATGGTAATAACAGGAGGACACCAGAGACCCTAGGATGGTAATAACAGGAGGACACCAGAGACCCTAGGATGGTAATAACAGGAGGACACCAGAGACCCTAGGATGGTAATAACAGGAGGACACCAGAGACCCTAGGATGGTAATACCAGGAGGACACCAGAGACCCTAGGATGGTAATAACAGGAGGACACCAGAGACCCTAGGATGGTAATAACAGGAGGACACCAGAGACCCTAAGATGTTAATAACAGGAGGACACCAGAGACCCTAAGATGGTAATAACAGGAGGACACCAGAGACCCTAAGATGTTAATAACAGGAGGACACCAGAGACCCTAGGTTGGTAATAACAGGAGGACACCAGAGACCCTAGGATGGTAACAACAGGAGGACACCAGAGACCCTAGGATGGTAATACCAGGAGCATTAAGGACACCAGAGACCCTAGGATGGTAATAACAGGGGCATTAAGGACACCAGAGACCCTAGGATGGTAATACCAGGGACATTAAGGCCACCAGATACCCTAGGATGGTAATAACAGGAGCATTAAGGACACCAGAGACCCTAGGATGGTAATAACAGGAGCTTTAAGGACACCAGAGACCCTAGGATGGTAATACCAGGGACATTAAGGACACCAGAGACCCTAGGATGGTAATAACAGGAGCATTAAGGACACCAGAGACCCTAGGATGGTAATAACAGGGACATTAAGGACACCAGAGACCCTAGGATGGTAATAACTGGAGCATTAAGGACACCAGAGACCCTAGGATGGTAATAACAGGGACATTAAGGACACCAGAGACCCTAGGATGGTAATACCAGGAGGACACCAGAGACCCTAGGATGGTAATAACAGGAGCATTAAGGACACCAGAGACCCTAGGATGGTAATAACAGGGACATTAAGGACACCAGAGACCCTAGGATGGTAATACCAGGGACATTAAGGACACCAGAGACCCTAGGATGGTAATACCAGGGACATTAAGGACACCAGAGACCCTAGGATGGTAATAACAGGGACATTAAGGACACCAGAGACCCTAGGATGGTAATACCAGGGACATTAAGGACACCAGAGACCCTAGGATGGTAATAACAGGAGGACACCAGAGACCCTAGGATGGTAATAACAGGAGGACACCAGAGACCCTAGGATGGTAATAACAGGAGGACACCAGAGACCCTAGGATGGTAATAACAGGAGGACACCAGAGACCCTAGGATGGTAATACCAGGAGGACACCAGAGACCCTAGGATGGTAATAACAGGAGGACACCAGAGACCCTAGGATGGTAATACCAGGAGGACACCAGAGACCCTAGGATGGTAATACCAGGGACATTAAGGACACCAGAGACCCTAGGATGGTAATACCAGGAGCATTAAGGACACCAGAGACACTAGGATGAAAATAACAGGAGGACACCAGAGACCCTAGGATGGTAATAACAGGAGGACACCAGAGACCCTAAGATGGTAATATCAGGAGGACACCAAAGACCCTAGGATGGTAATACCAGGAGGACACCAGAGACCCTATGATGGTAATAACAGGAGGACACCAGAGACCCTAGGATTGTAATAACAGGAGGACACCAGAGACCCTAGGATGGTAATACCAGGAGGACACCAGAGACCCTAGGATGGTAATAACAGGAGGACACCAGAGACCCTAGGATGGTAATGCCAGGAGGACACCAGAGACCCTAGGATGGTAATACCAGGGACATTAAGGACACCAGAGACCCTAGGATGGTAATACCAGGAGCATTAAGGACACCAGAGACACTAGGATGGTAATAACAGGAGGACACCAGAGACCCTAGGATGGTAATAACAGGAGGACACCAGAGACCCTAGGATGGTAATAACAGGAGGACACCAGAGACCCTAGGATGGTAATAACAGGAGCATTAAGGACACCAGAGACCCTAGGATGGTAATAACAGGAGCTTTAAGGACACCAGAGACCCTAGGATGGTAATAACAGGAGCATTAAGGACACCAGAGACCCTAGGATGGTAATAACAGGAGGACACCAGAGACCCTAGGATGGTAATAACAGGAGGACACCAGAGACCCTAGGATGGTAATAACAGGAGCATTAAGGACACCAGAGACCCTAGGATGGTAATAACAGGAGCTTTAAGGACACCAGAGACCCTAGGATGGTAATAACAGGAGGACACCAGAGACCCTAGGATGGTAATAACAGGAGCTTTAAGGACACCAGAGACCCTAGGATGGTAATAACAGGAGCATTAAGGACACCAGAGACCCTAGGATGGTAATAACAGGAGCTTTAAGGACACCAGAGAACCTAGGATGGTAATAACAGGAGGACACCAGAGACCCTAGGATGGTAATACCAGGGACATTAAGGACACCAGAGACCCTAGGATGGTAATACCAGGAGCATTAAGGACAGCAGAGACCCTAGGATGGTAATAACAGGAGCGTTAAGGACACCAGAGACCCTAGGATGGTAATAACAGGAGCTTTAAGGACACCAGAGACCCTAGGATGGTAATAACAGAGACATTAAGGACACCAGAGACCCTAGGATGGTAATAACAGGAGGACACCAGAGACCCTAGGATGGTAATAACAGGAGGACACCAGAGACCCTAGGATGGTAATAACAGGAGCATTAAGGACACCAGATACCCTAGGATGGTAATAACAGGAGGACACCAGAGACCCTAGGATGGTAATACCAGGGACATTAAGGACACCAGAGACCCTAGGATGGTAATAACAGGAGCATTAAGGACACCAGAGACACTAGGATGGTAATAACAGGGACATTAAGGACACCAGAGACCCTAGGATGGTAATAACAGGGACATTAAGGACACCAGAGACCCTAGGATGGTAATAACAGGAGCATTAAGGACACCAGAGACCCTAGGATGGTAATAACAGGAGCTTTAAGGACACCAGAGACCCTAGGATGGTAATAACAGGAGGACACCAGAGACCCTAGGATGGTAATACCAGGGACATTAAGGACACCAGAGACCCTAGGATGGTAATACCAGGAGCATTAAGGACACCAGAGACCCTAGGATGGTAATAACAGGAGCTTTAAGGACACCAGAGACCCTAGGATGGTAATAACAGGAGCTTTAAGGACACCAGAGACCCTAGGATGGTAATAACAGGAGCATTAAGGACACCAGAGACCCTAGGATGGTAATAACAGGAGCATTAAGGACACCAGAGACCCTAGGATGGTAATAACAGGGACATTAAGGACACCTGAGACCCTAGGTTGGTAATAACAGGAGCATTAAGGACACCAGAGACACTATGATGGTAATAACAGGAGGACACCAGAGACCCTAGGATGGTAATAACAGGAGGACACCAGAGACCCTAGGATGGTAATAACAGGAGGACACCAGAGACCCTAGGATGGTAATAACAGGAGCTTTAAGGACACCAGAGACCCTAGGATGGTAATAACAGGAGCATTAAGGACACCAGAGACCCTAGGATGGTAATAACAGGAGCTTTAAGGACACCAGAGAACCTAGGATGGTAATAACAGGAGGACACCAGAGACCCTAGGATGGTAATACCAGGGACATTAAGGACACCAGAGACCCTAGGATGGTAATACCAGGAGCATTAAGGACACCAGAGACCCTAGGATGGTAATAACAGGAGCGTTAAGGACACCAGAGACCCTAGGATGGTAATAACAGGAGCTTTAAGTACACCAGAGACCCTAGGATGGTAATAACAGAGACATTAAGGACACCAGAGACCCTAGGATGGTAATAACAGGAGGACACCAGAGACCCTAGGATGGTAATAACAGGAGGACACCAGAGACCCTAGGATGGTAATAACAGGAGCATTAAGGACACCAGATACCCTAGGATGGTAATAACAGGAGGACACCAGAGACCCTAGGATGGTAATACCAGGGACATTAAGGACACCAGAGACCCTAGGATGGTAATAACAGGAGCATTAAGGACACCAGAGACACTAGGATGGTAATAACAGGGACATTAAGGACACCAGAGACCCTAGGATGGTAATAACAGGGACATTAAGGACACCAGAGACCCTAGGATGGTAATAACAGGAGCATTAAGGACACCAGAGACCCTAGGATGGTAATAACAGGAGCTTTAAGGACACCAGAGACCCTAGGATGGTAATAACAGGAGGACACCAGAGACCCTAGGATGGTAATACCAGGGACATTAAGGACACCAGAGAACCTAGGATGGTAATACCAGGAGCATTAAGGACACCAGAGACCCTAGGATGGTAATAACAGGAGCTTTAAGGACACCAGAGACCCTAGGATGGTAATAACAGGAGCTTTAAGGACACCAGAGACCCTAGGATGGTAATAACAGGAGCATTAAGGACACCAGAGACCCTAGGATGGTAATAACAGGAGCATTAAGGACACCAGAGACCCTAGGATGGTAATAACAGGAACATTAAGGACACCAGAGACCCTAGGATGGTAATACCAGGAGGACACCAGAGACCCTAGGATGGTAATAACAGGAGCATTAAGGACACCTGAGACCCTAGGATGGTAATAACAGGAGCTTTAAGTACACCAGAGACCCTAGGATGGTAATAACAGGAACATTAAGGACACCAGAGACCCTAGGATGGTAATAACAGGGACATTAAGGACACCAGAGACCCTAGGATGGTAATACCAGGGACATTAAGGACACCTGAGACCCTAGGTTGGTAATAACAGGAGCATTAAGGACACCAGAGACACTATGATGGTAATAACAGGAGTACACCAGAGACCCTAGGATGGTAATAACAGGAGGACACCAGAGACCCTAGGATGGTAATAACAGGAGGCCACCAGAGACCCTAGGATGGTAATACCAGGGACATTAAGGACACCAGAGACCCTAGGATGGTAATAACAGGAGCATTAAGGACACCAGAGACACTATGATGGTAATAACAGGGACATTAAGGACACAAGAGACCCTAGGATGGTAATACCTGGGACATTAAGGACACCAGAGACCCTAGGATGGTAATACCAGGGACATTAAGGACACCAGATACCCTAGGATGGTAATAACAGGAGCATTAAGGACAGCAGAGACCCTAGGATGGTAATAACAGGAGCATTAAGGACAGCAGAGACCCTAGGATGGTAATAACAGGGGCATTAAGGACACCAGAGACCCTAGGATGGTAATACCAGGGACATTAAGGACACCAGAGACCCTAGGATGGTAATAACAGGGGCATTAAGGACACCAGAGACCCTAGGATGCTAATAACAGGGACATTAAGGACACCAGAGACCCTAGGATGGTAATACCAGGGACATTAAGGACACCAGAGACCCTAGGATGGTAATAACAGGAGCATTAAGGACACCAGAGACCCTAGGATGGTAATAACAGGGACATTAAGGACACCAGAGACCCTAGGATTGTAATAACTGGAGCATTAAGGACACCAGAGACCCTAGGATGGTAATAACAGGGACATTAAGGACACCAGAGACCCTAGGATGGTAATACCAGGAGGACACCAGAGACCCTAGGATGGTAATAACAGGAGCATTAAGGACACCAGAGACCCTAGGATGGTAATAACAGGGACATTAAGGACACCAGAGACCCTAGGATGGTAATACCAGGGACATTAAGGACACCAGAGACCCTAGGATGGTAATAACAGGGACATTAAGGACACCAGAGACCCTAGGATGGTAATACCAGGGACATTAAGGACACCAGAGACCCTAGGATGGTAATAACAGGGACATTAAGGACACCAGAGACCCTAGGATGGTAATACCAGGGACATTAAGGACACCAGAGACCCTAGGATGGTAATAACAGGAGGACACCAGAGACCCTAGGATGGTAATAACAGGAGGACACCAGAGACCCTAGGATGGTAATAACAGGAGGACACCAGAGACCCTAGGATGGTAATAACAGGAGGACACCAGAGACCCTAGGATGGTACTAACAGGAGGACACCAGAGACCCTAGGATGGTAATACCAGGAGGACACCAGAGACCCTAGGATGGTAATACCAGGGACATTAAGGACACCAGAGACCCTAGGATGGTAATAACAGGGACATTAAGGACACCAGAGACCCTAGGATGGTAATAACAGGAGGACACCAGAGAACCTAGGATGGTAATACCAGGGACATTAAGGACACCAGAGACCCTAGGATGGTAATACCAGGGACATTAAGGACACCAGAGACCCTAGGATGGTAATAACAGGAGGACACCAGAGACCCTAGGATGGTAATAACAGAGACATTAAGGACACCAGAGACACTATGATGGTAATAACAGGAGGACACCAGAGACCCTAGGATGGTAATAACAGGAGGACACCAGAGACCCTAGGATGGTAATAACAGGAGGACACCAGAGACCCTAGGATGGTAATACCAGGGACATTAAGGACACCAGAGACCCTAGGATGGTAATAACAGGAGGACACCAGAGACCCTAGGTTGGTAATAACAGGAGCATTAAGGACACCAGAGACCCTAGGATGGTAATAACAGGAGGACACCAGAGACCCTAGGATGGTAATAACAGGAGCTTTAAGGACACCAGATACCCTAGGATGGTAATAACAGGAGGACACCAGAGACCCTAGGATGGTAATAACAGGAGCTTTAAGGACACCAGAGACCCTAGGATGGTAATAACAGGAGGACACCAGAGACCCTAGGATGGTAATAACAGGAGGACACCAGAGACCCTAGGATGGTAATAACAGGAGCATTAAGGACACCAGATACCCTAGGATGGTAATAACAGGAGGACACCAGAGACCCTAGGATGGTAATAACAGGAGCTTTAAGGACACCAGAGACCCTAGGATGGTAATAACAGGAGGACACCAGAGACCCTAGGATGGTAATAACAGGAGCATTAAGGACACCAGAGACCCTAGGATGGTAATAACAGGAGCATTAAGGACACCAGAGACCCTAGGATGGTAATAACAGGGGCATTAAGGACACCAGAGACCCTAGGATGGTAATAACAGGGACATTAAGGACACCAGAGACCCTAGGATGGTAATACCAGGGACATTAAGGACACCAGAGACCCTAGGATGGTAATAACAGGAGCATTAAGGACACCAGAGACCCTAGGATGGTAATATCAGGGACATTAAGGACACCAGAGACCCTAGGATGGTAATAACAGGAGGACACCAGAGACCCTAGGATGGTAATAACAGGAGGACACCAGAGACCCTAGGATGGTAATAACAGGAGGACACCAGAGACCCTAGGATGGTAATACCAGGAGGACACCAGAGACCCTAGGATGGTAATAACAGGAGCATTAAGGACACCAGAGACCCTAGGATGGTAATAACAGGGACATTAAGGACACCAGAGACCCTAGGATGGTAATACCAGGGACATTAAGGACACCAGAGACCCTAGGATGGTAATAACAGGGACATTAAGGACACCAGAGACCCTAGGATGGTAATACCAGGGACATTAAGGACACCAGAGACCCTAGGATGGTAATAACAGGGACATTAAGGACACCAGAGACCCTAGGATGGTAATACCAGGGACATTAAGGACACCAGAGACCCTAGGACTGTAATAACAGGAGGACACCAGAGACCCTAGGATGGTAATAACAGGAGGACACCAGAGACCCTAGGATGGTAATAACAGGAGGACACCAGAGACCCTAGGATGGTAATAACAGGAGGACACCAGAGACCCTAGGATGGTAATACCAGGAGGACACCAGAGACCCTAGGATGGTAATAACAGGGACATTAAGGACACCAGAGACCCTAGGATGGTAATACCAGGGACATTAAGGACACCAGAGACCCTAGGATGGTAATAACAGGAGGACACCAGAGACCCTAGGATGGTAATAACAGGAGGACACCAGAGACCCTAGGATGGTAATAACAGGAGGACACCAGAGACCCTAGGATGGTAATAACAGGAGGACACCAGAGACCCTAGGATGGTACTAACAGGAGGACACCAGAGACCCTAGGATGGTAATACCAGGAGGACACCAGAGACCCTAGGATGGTAATACCAGGGACATTAAGGACACCAGAGACCCTAGGATGGTAATAACAGGGACATTAAGGACACCAGAGACCCTAGGATGGTAATAACAGGAGGACACCAGAGAACCTAGGATGGTAATACCAGGGACATTAAGGACACCAGAGACCCTAGGATGGTAATACCAGGGACATTAAGGACACCAGAGACCCTAGGATGGTAATAACAGGAGGACACCAGAGACCCTAGGATGGTAATAACAGAGACATTAAGGACACCAGAGACACTATGATGGTAATAACAGGAGGACACCAGAGACCCTAGGATGGTAATAACAGGAGGACACCAGAGACCCTAGGATGGTAATAACAGGAGGACACCAGAGACCCTAGGATGGTAATACCAGGGACATTAAGGACACCAGAGACCCTAGGATGGTAATAACAGGAGGACACCAGAGACCCTAGGTTGGTAATAACAGGAGCATTAAGGACACCAGAGACCCTAGGATGGTAATAACAGGAGGACACCAGAGACCCTAGGATGGTAATAACAGGAGCTTTAAGGACACCAGATACCCTAGGATGGTAATAACAGGAGGACACCAGAGACCCTAGGATGGTAATAACAGGAGCTTTAAGGACACCAGAGACCCTAGGATGGTAATAACAGGAGGACACCAGAGACCCTAGGATGGTAATAACAGGAGGACACCAGAGACCCTAGGATGGTAATAACAGGAGGACACCAGAGACCCTAGGATGGTAATAACAGGAGGACACCAGAGACCCTAGGATGGTACTAACAGGAGCTTTAAGGACACCAGAGACCCTAGGATGGTAATAACAGGAGGACACCAGAGACCCTAGGATGGTACTAACAGGAGCATTAAGGACACCAGAGACCCTAGGATGGTAATAACAGGAGCTTTAAGGACACCAGAGACCCTAGGATGGTAATAACAGGAGGACACCAGAGACCCTAGGATGGTAATAATAGGAGCTTTAAGGACACCAGAGACCCTAGGATGGTAATAACAGGAGCATTAAGGACACCAGAGACCCTAGGATGGTAATAACAGGAGCATTAAGGACACCAGAGACCCTAGGATGGTAATAACAGGAGGACACCAGAGACCCTAGGATGGTAATAACAGGAGCTTTAAGGACACCAGAGACCCTAGGATGGTAATAACAGGAGGACACCAGAGACCCTAGGATGGTAATAACAGGAGCATTAAGGACACCAGAGACCCTAGGATGGTAATAACAGGAGCATTAAGGACACCAGAGACCCTAGGATGGTAATAACAGGGGCATTAAGGACACCAGAGACCCTAGGATGGTAATAACAGGGACATTAAGGACACCAGAGACCCTAGGATGGTAATACCAGGGACATTAAGGACACCAGAGACCCTAGGATGGTAATAACAGGAGCATTAAGGACACCAGAGACCCTAGGATGGTAATATCAGGGACATTAAGGACACCAGAGACCCTAGGATGGTAATAACAGGAGGACACCAGAGACCCTAGGATGGTAATAACAGGAGGACACCAGAGACCCTAGGATGGTAATAACAGGAGGACACCAGAGACCCTAGGATGGTAATACCAGGAGGACACCAGAGACCCTAGGATGGTAATAACAGGAGCATTAAGGACACCAGAGACCCTAGGATGGTAATAACAGGGACATTAAGGACACCAGAGACCCTAGGATGGTAATACCAGGGACATTAAGGACACCAGAGACCCTAGGATGGTAATAACAGGGACATTAAGGACACCAGAGACCCTAGGATGGTAATACCAGGGACATTAAGGACACCAGAGACCCTAGGATGGTAATAACAGGGACATTAAGGACACCAGAGACCCTAGGATGGTAATACCAGGGACATTAAGGACACCAGAGACCCTAGGACTGTAATAACAGGAGGACACCAGAGACCCTAGGATGGTAATAACAGGAGGACACCAGAGACCCTAGGATGGTAATAACAGGAGGACACCAGAGACCCTAGGATGGTAATAACAGGAGGACACCAGAGACCCTAGGATGGTAATACCAGGAGGACACCAGAGACCCTAGGATGGTAATAACAGGAGGACACCAGAGACCCTAGGATGGTAATACCAGGAGGACACCAGAGACCCTAGGATGGTAATAACAGGGACATTAAGGACACCAGAGACCCTAGGATGGTAATACCAGGAGCATTAAGGACACCAGAGACACTAGGATGGTAATAACAGGAGGACACCAGAGACCCTAGGATGGTAATAACAGGAGGACACCAGAGACCCTAGGATGGTAATAACAGGAGGACACCAGAGACCCTAGGATGGTAATGCCAGGAGCATTAAGGACACCAGAGACCCTAGGATGGTAATAACAGGAGGACACCAGAGACCCTAGGATGGTAATAACAGGGGCATTAAGGACACCAGAGACCCTAGGTTGGTAATAACAGGAGGACACCAGAGACCCTAGGTTGGTAATAACAGGAGGACACCAGAGACCCTAGGATGGTAATAACAGGAGCATTAAGGACACCAGAGACCCTAGGATGGTAATAACAGGAGGACACCAGAGACCCTAGGATGGTAATACCAGGAGGACACCAGAGACCCTAGGATGGTAATAACAGGAGGACACCAGAGACCCGAGGATGGTAATAACAGGAGGACACCAGAGACCCTAGGATGGTAATAACAGGAGGACACCAGAGACCCTAGGATGGTAATACCAGGAGGACACCAGAGACCCTAGGATGGTAATAACAGGAGGACACCAGAGACCCTAGGATGGTAATACCAGGAGGACACCAGAGACCCTAGGATGGTAATACCAGGGACATTAAGGACACCAGAGACCCTAGGATGGTAATAACAGGAGGACACCAGAGACCATAGGATGGTAATAACAGGAGCATTAAGGACACCAGAGACCCTAGGATGGTAATAACAGGAGCTTTAAGGACACCAGAGACCCTAGGATGGTAATAACAGGAGGACACCAGAGACCCTAGGATGGTAATAACAGGAGCTTTAAGGACACCAGAGACCCTAGGATGGTAATAACAGGAGCATTAAGGACACCAGAGACCCTAGGATGGTAATAACAGGAGCTTTAAGGACACCAGAGACCCTAGGATGGTAATAACAGGAGGACACCAGAGACCCTAGGATGGTAATACCAGGGACATTAAGGACACCAGAGACCCTAGGATGGTAATACCAGGAGCATTAAGGACACCAGAGACCCTAGGATGGTAATAACAGGAGCTTTAAGGACACCAGAGACCCTAGGATGGTAATAACAGGAGCAGTAAGGACACCAGAGACCCTAGGATGGTAATAACAGAGACATTAAGGACACCAGAGACCCTAGGATGGTAATAACAGGAGCATTAAGGACACCAGATACGCTAGGATGGTAATAACAGGAGCATTAAGGACACCAGAGACCCTAGGATGGTAATAACAGGAGCATTAAGGACACCAGATACCCTAGGATGGTAATAACAGGAGCATTAAGGACACCAGAGACCCTAGGATGGTAATAACAGGAGGACACCAAAGACCCTAGGATGGTAATAACAGGAGGACACCAAAGACCCTAGGATGGTAATAACAGGAGGACACCAAAGACCCTAGGATGGTAATAACAGGAGCTTTAAGGACACCAGAGACCCTAGGATGGTAATAACAGGAACATTAAGGACACCAGAGACCCTAGGATGGTAATAACAGGAGGACACCAGAGACACTAGGATGGTAATAACAGGAGCATTAAGGACACCAGAGACCCTAGGATGGTAATAACAGGGACATTAAGGACACCAGAGACCCTAGGATGGTAATACCAGGGACATTAAGGACACCTGAGACCCTAGGTTGGTAATAACAGGAGCATTAAGGACACCAGAGACACTATGATGGTAATAACAGGAGGACACCAGAGACCCTAGGATGGTAATAACAGGAGGACACCAGAGACCCTAGGATGGTAATAACAGGAGGACACCAGAGACCCTAGGATGGTAATACCAGGGACATTAAGGACACCAGAGACCCTAGGATGGTAATAACAGGAGGACACCAGAGACCCTAGGTTGGTAATAACAGGAGCATTAAGGACACCAGAGACACTATGATGGTAATAACAGGGACATTAAGGACACCAGAGACCCTAGGATGGTAATACCTGGGACATTAAGGACACCAGAGACCCTAGGATGGTAATACCAGGGACATTAAGGACACCAGATACCCTAGGATGGTAATAACAGGAGCATTAAGGACACCAGAGACCCTACGATGGTAATAACAGGAGCATTAAGGACACCAGAGACCCTAGGATGGTAATAACAGGAGGACACCAGAGACCCTAGGATGGTAATAACAGGAGCTTTAAGGACACCAGAGACCCTAGGATGGTAATAACAGGGGCATTAAGGACACCAGAGACCCTAGGATGGTAATACCAGGGACATTAAGGACACCAGATACCCTAGGATGGTAATAACAGGAGGACACCAGAGACCCTAGGATGGTAATAACAGGAGCATTAAGGACACCAGAGACCCTAGGATGGTAATAACAGGAGCATCAAGGACACCTGAGACCCTAGGATGGTAATAACAGGAGCATTAAGGACACCAGAGACCCTAGGATGGTAATAACAGGGGCATTAAGGACACCAGAGACCCTAGGATGCTAATAACAGGGACATTAAGGACACCAGAGACCCTAGGATGGTAATAACAGGAGGACACCAGAGACCCTAGGATGGTAATAACTGGAGCATTAAGGACACCAGAGACCCTAGGATGGTAATAACAGGGACATTAAGGACACCAGAGACCCTAGGATGGTAATACCAGGAGGACACCAGAGACCCTAGGATGGTAATAACAGGAGCATTAAGGACACCAGAGACCCTAGGATGGTAATAACAGGGACATTAAGGACACCAGAGACCCTAGGATGGTAATACCAGGGACATTAAGGACACCAGAGACCCTAGGATGGTAATAACAGGGACATTAAGGACACCAGAGACCCTAGGATGGTAATACCAGGGACATTAAGGACACCAGAGACCCTAGGATGGTAATAACAGGGACATTAAGGACACCAGAGACCCTAGGATGGTAATACCAGGGACATTAAGGACACCAGAGACCCTAGGATGGTAATAACAGGAGGACACCAGAGACCCTAGGATGGTAATAACAGGAGGACACCAGAGACCCTAGGATGGTAATAACAGGAGGACACCAGAGACCCTAGGATGGTAATAACAGGAGGACACCAGAGACCCTAGGATGGTAATACCAGGAGGACACCAGAGACCCTAGGATGGTAATAACAGGAGCATTAAGGACACCAGAGACACTAGGATGGTAATAACAGGAGGACACCAGAGACCCTAGGATGGTAATACCAGGGACATTAAGGACACCAGAGACCCTAGGATGGTAATACCAGGAGCATTAAGGACACCAGAGACACTAGGATGGTAATACCAGGAGGACACCAGAGACCCTAGGATGGTAATAACAGGAGGACACCAGAGACCCTAGGATGGTAAAAACAGGAGGACACCAGAGACCCTAGGATGGTAATAACAGGAGGACACCAGAGACCCTAGGATGGTAATAACAGGAGGACACCAGAGACCCTAGGATGGTAATACCAGGAGCATTAAGGACACCAGAGACCCTAGGATGGTAATAACAGGAGGACACCAGAGACCCTAGGATGGTAATAACAGGGGCATTAAGGACACCAGAGACCCTAGGATGGTAATAACAGGAGCATTAAGGACACCAGAGACCCTAGGATGGTAATAACAGGAGGACACCAGAGACCCTAGGATCGTAATACCAGGAGGACACCAGAGACCCTAGGATGGTAATAACAGGAGGACACCAGAGACCCTATGATGGTAATAACAGGAGGACACCAGAGACCCTAGGATGGTAATAACAGGAGGACACCAGAGACCCTAGGATGGTAATACCAGGAGGACACCAGAGACCCTAGGATGGTAATAACAGGAGGACACCAGAGACCCTAGGATGGTAATACCAGGAGGACACCAGAGACCCTAGGATGGTAATACCAGGGACATTAAGGACACCAGAGACCCTAGGATGGTAATAACAGGAGCATTAATGACACCAGAGACACTAGGATGGTAATAACAGGAGGACACCAGAGACCCTAGGATGGTAATAACAGGAGGACACCAGAGACCCTAGGATGGTAATAACAGGCGGACACCAGAGACCCTAGGATGGTAATACCAGGAGCATTAAGGACACCAGAGACCCTGGGATGGTAATAACAGGAGGACACCAGAGACCCTAGGATGGTAATAACAGGAGCATTAAGGACACCAGAGACCCTAGGATGGTAATAACAGGAGCTTTAAGGACACCAGAGACCCTAGGATGGTAATAACAGGAGGACACCAGAGACCCTAGGATGGTAATAATAGGAGCTTTAAGGACACCAGAGACCCTAGGATGGTAATAACAGGAGCATTAAGGACACCAGAGACCCTAGGATGGTAATAACAGGAGCATTAAGGACACCAGAGACCCTAGGATGGTAATAACAGGAGGACACCAGAGACCCTAGGATGGTAATAACAGGAGCTTTAAGGACACCAGAGACCCTAGGATGGTAATAACAGGAGGACACCAGAGACCCTAGGATGGTAATACCAGGGACATTAAGGACACCAGAGACCCTAGGATGGTAATACCAGGAGCATTAAGGACACCAGAGACCCTAGGATGGTAATAACAGGAGCTTTAAGGACACCAGAGACCCTAGGATGGTAATAACAGACACATTAAGGACACCAGAGACCCTAGGATGGTAATAACAGGAGCTTTAAGGACACCAGAGACCCTAGGATGGTAATAACAGGAGCAGTAAGGACACCAGAGACCCTAGGATGGTAATACCAGGAGCATTAAGGACACCAGAGACCCTAGGATCTTAATAACAGGAGGACACCAGAGACCCTAGGATGGTAATAACAGGGGCATTAAGGACACCAGAGACCCTAGGATGGTAATAACAGGAGCATTAAGGACACCAGAGACCCTAGGATGGTAATAACAGGAGGACACCAGAGACCCTAGGATCGTAATACCAGGAGGACACCAGAGACCCTAGGATGGTAATAACAGGAGGACACCAGAGACCCTATGATGGTAATAACAGGAGGACACCAGAGACCCTAGGATGGTAATAACAGGAGGACACCAGAGACCCTAGGATGGTAATACCAGGAGGACACCAGAGACCCTAGGATGGTAATAACAGGAGGACACCAGAGACCCTAGGATGGTAATACCAGGAGGACACCAGAGACCCTAGGATGGTAATACCAGGGACATTAAGGACACCAGAGACCCTAGGATGGTAATAACAGGAGCATTAATGACACCAGAGACACTAGGATGGTAATAACAGGAGGACACCAGAGACCCTAGGATGGTAATAACAGGAGGACACCAGAGACCCTAGGATGGTAATAACAGGCGGACACCAGAGACCCTAGGATGGTAATACCAGGAGCATTAAGGACACCAGAGACCCTGGGATGGTAATAACAGGAGGACACCAGAGACCCTAGGATGGTAATAACAGGAGCATTAAGGACACCAGAGACCCTAGGATGGTAATAACAGGAGCTTTAAGGACACCAGAGACCCTAGGATGGTAATAACAGGAGGACACCAGAGACCCTAGGATGGTAATACCAGGAGCATTAAGGACACCAGAGACCCTAGGATGGTAATAATAGGAGCTTTAAGGACACCAGAGACCCTAGGATGGTAATAACAGGAGCATTAAGGACACCAGAGACCCTAGGATGGTAATAACAGGAGCATTAAGGACACCAGAGACCCTAGGATGGTAATAACAGGAGGACACCAGAGACCCTAGGATGGTAATAACAGGAGCTTTAAGGACACCAGAGACCCTAGGATGGTAATAACAGGAGGACACCAGAGACCCTAGGATGGTAATACCAGGGACATTAAGGACACCAGAGACCCTAGGATGGTAATACCAGGAGCATTAAGGACACCAGAGACCCTAGGATGGTAATAACAGGAGCTTTAAGGACACCAGAGACCCTAGGATGGTAATAACAGACACATTAAGGACACCAGAGACCCTAGGATGGTAATAACAGGAGCTTTAAGGACACCAGAGACCCTAGGATGGTAATAACAGGAGCAGTAAGGACACCAGAGACCCTAGGATGGTAATAACAGGAGCATTAAGGACACCAGAGACCCTAGGATGGTTATAACAGGAGGACACCAGAGACCCTAGGATGGTAATAACAGAGACATTAAGGACACCAGAGACCCTAGGATGGTAATAACTGGAGCATTAAGGACACCAGAGACCCTAGGATGGTAATAACAGGAGCATTAAGGACACCAGAGACCCTAGGATGGTAATAACAGGAGGACACCAGAGACCCTAGGATGGTAATACCAGGAGGACACCAGAGACCCTAGGATGGTAATAACAGGAGCTTTAAGGACACCAGAGACCCTAGGATGGTAATAACAGGAGCATTAAGGACACCAGAGACCCTAGGATGGTAATAACAGGAGCATTAAGGACACCAGAGACCCTAGGATGGTAATAACAGGAGGACACCAGAGACCCTAGGTTGGTAATAACAGGAGGACACCAGAGACCCTAGGATGGTAATAACAGGAGGACACCAGAGACCCTAGGATGGTAATAACAGGAGCATTAAGGACACCAGAGACCCTAGGATGGTAATAATAGGAGAACACCAGAGACCCTAGGATGGTAATAACAGGGGCATTAAGGACACCAGAGACCCTAGGATGGTAATAACAGAGACATTAAGGACACCAGAGACCCTAGGATGGTAATAACAGGGACATTAAGGACACCAGAGACCCTAGGATGGTAATACCAGGGACATTAAGGACACCAGAGACCCTAGGATGGTAATAACAGGAGGACACCAGAGACCCTAGGATGGTAATAACAGGAGGACACCAGAGACCCTAGGATGGTAATAACAGGAGGACACCAGAGACCCTAGGTTGGTAATAACAGAAGCTTTAAGGACACCAAAGTCTTGTGAAATACATCTCACCGCCTCTTCTCCAAATGAAACAGACTTTGACATAGTTAGCAGAACGGTTTATACATTTTACACGCCTCGTATCAGTTAGTGATGTGCAGTTCACAAACGATTTGTTATTTTTGAATGACTCGTTCATTTTAGTCGTTCGTTCCAGCTGCTAATGCTGACCGCATCGAGTCTCACAGCAGGATTAATACACGTTCCTCGGGCTCAGCGGCTAGTGCTGACCGCATCGAGTCTTACAGCAGGATTAATACACGTTCCTCGGGCTCAGCGGCTCCAGAGACATGCTGCGACCGCCGACTGTCTGTCGTACAGTAGATCAGTATCATAGAGAAGACACGTCCATGTTTACAACTGATAATTGTATCACGTGGTGCCAGAATGAATGCAATTCATTCCATTCGTTCAATTCCCACGGGGGGGGACCAGGATGAATATGTATGAACTTTCCAATTTGTAAGTCGCTCTGGATAAGAGCGTCTGCTAAATGACTTAAATGTAAATGTAATTATTGTAATGTTATGATGGGCACAGCTTTGTAGAACCAAAACATATGAAGATCTGCTCAATAAACTCCCAACTGGAGAAGGAATCGTTTGGGGGGGGGGCTGCAGTTTGCGAATAACATTGTGCTTATTGCCCTCGTGGCAGTCAAGCAATGCATTCCGCCAAGAGTCGTTCACAATCTAGTCCAAGAGTCGTTCACAATCTAGGCCAAGAGTCGTTCACAATCTAGGCCAAGAGTCGTTCACAATCTAGGACAAGAGTCGCTCACAATCTAGTCCAAGAGTCGTCCACAATCTAGTCCAAGAGTCGTCCACAATCTAGTCCAAGAGTCGTCCACAATCTAGTCCAAGAGTCGTCCACAATCTAGTCCAAGAGTCGTCCACAATCTAGGCCAAGAGTCGTTCACAATCTAGTCCAAGAGTCGTTCACAACCCTTCTATGTCTGTGTAGAGGTAAACGACTGTTCACAATCTAGTCCAAGAGTCGTTCACAATCTAGGCCAAGAGTCGTTCACAATCTAGTCCAGGAGTCGTTCACAATCTAGTCCAAGAGTCGCTCACAATCTAGTCTAAGAGTCGTTCACAATCTAGTCCAAGAGTCGTTCACAATCTAGTCCAAGAGTCGTTCACAATCTAGTCTAAGAGTCGTTCACAATCTAGTCCAAGAGTCGTTCACAATCTAGTCTAAGAGTCGTCCACAATCTAGTCCAAGAGTCGTCCACAATCTAGGCCAAGAGTCGTTCACAACCCTTCTATGTTTGTGTAGAGGTAAACGACTGTTCACAATCTAGTCCAAGAGTCGTTCACAATCTAGGCCAAGAGTCGTCCACAATCTAGTCCAAGAGTCGTTCACAATCTAGGCCAAGAGTCGTCCACAATCTAGTCCAAGAGTCGTTCACAATCTAGTCTAAGAGTCGTCCACAATCTAGTCCAAGAGTCGTCCACAATCTAGGCCAAGAGTCGTCCACAATCTAGTCCAAGAGTCGTTCACAACCCTTCTATGTCTGTGTAGAGGTAAACGACTGTTCACAATCTAGTCCAAGAGTCGTCCACAATCTAGTCCAAGAGTCGTTCACAATCTAGTCCAAGAGTCGTTCACAACCCTTCTATGTCTGTGTAGAGGTAAACGACTGTTCACAATCTAGTCCAAGAGTCGTCCACAATCTAGTCCAAGAGTCGTTCACAATCTAGTCCAAGAGTCGTTCACAATCTAGGCCAAGAGTCGTCCACAATCTAGTCCAAGAGTCGTTCACAACCCTTCTATGTCTGTGTAGAGGTAAACGACTGTTCACAATCTAGTCCAAGAGTCGTTCACAATCTAGTCCAAGAGTCGTTCACAATCTAGTCCAAGAGTCGTTCACCATCTAGTCCAAGAGTCGTTCACAATCTAGCCCAAGAGTCGTTCACAATCTAGTTCAAGAGTCGTTCACAATCTAGTCCGGTTGCAACTAGACCTTGTTTCAAATTTATCAAGATTTAATGGTATTTGTATGAATAGCAATTAACAAATGTACATTGTAAAGTACGAGTTTACAAGTCTCAATCACAAACGACACCTCCAATAAGTCCCTTATGGGGAACGACTTGCGAACGAGAGGCTTGTAGAATCATGAATTTAGAGATTTCAGTTCCTCGTTCACCGGTAGGGGGGGTGGGTCCTGCGTGCTCTCTGACTCAAATGAACCAAGTGAATCAAATGAACCAAGTGAATCAAATGAACCAAGTGAGTCGAAAGATTTGTTATTTTGACTGAACGAGTTGAAAAGATTGAAGTCAGTAAAAAGAGATGAACTTCCCATCGCTAGTATCAATGTTTAGACTATTCCTGCTAGGCTGCTATATGTGGAAATGGTCATTATTTTCTATATGTTTCAAATGTAATTTTCAAAGTTTACCATTTCAAACCAAAAAACGGGCATTATTAACCCCGTGGTGGCTGGGGATTTGTGAGTTGTTTGTGATTTCAGATTTATTCAGGGATCAGTATAATGTTGCCATGTCAGAAAGTCTTAATAATCACATATTGTAACTCAACCATATTGTCCAACTGAAGCTGCATGGACATAGAACTTAGACCATGCTCTGTAGATGCTGGTTACACACACACACACGCACGCACGCACGCACGCACGCGCGCACGCGCACGCACACGCGCACGCGCACGTACACGTACACGTACACACACACACACACACACACACACACACACACACACACACACACACACACACACACACACACACACACACACACACACACCCTTCTATGTCTGTGTAGAGGTGAGCAGTGACTTTGAACAACATGTAGAATCCATCAATCAAAGGTATTTATAAAGCCCTTCTTACATCAGCTGATGTCACAAAGTGCTGTACAGAAACCCTCAGCCTAGAAGTGCTGTACAGAAACCCTCAGCCTAGAAGTGTCCTTGATGATCTAGTAGTCTGGTGGTCGTCCGTAGATCATTTCTAAAGGAGGGAGACAGAGACGTGTTAAAGTGGACCAGTGTTTTGACTAGCAGTATATTGATGCTGAGACCTCTCCCATCCTTTACTGTAGACCAGTAGTTAAAGTGGACCAGTGTTTTGACTAGCAGTATATTGATGCTGAGACCTCTCCCATCCTTTACTGTAGACCAGTAGTTAAAGTGGACCAGTGTTTTGACTAGCAGTATATTGATGCTGAGACCTCTCCCATCCTTTACTGTAGACCAGTAGTTAAAGTGGACCAGTGTTTTGAGACCTCTCCCATCCTTTACTGTAGACCAGTAGTTAAAGTGGACCAGTGTTTTGACTAGCAGTACATTGATGCTGAGACCTCTCCCATCCTTTACTGTAGACCAGTAGTTAAAGTGGACCAGTGTTTTGACTAGCAGTATATTGATGCTGAGACCTCCCCCATCCTTTACTGTAGACCAGTAGTTAAAGTGGACCAGTGTTTTGAGACCTCTCCCATCCTTTACTGTAGACCAGTAGTTAAAGTGGACCAGTGTTTTGACTAGCAGTACATTGATGCTGAGACCTCTCCCATTCTTTACTGTAGACCAGTAGTTAAAGTGGACCAGTGTTTTGACTAGCAGTACATTGATGCTGAGGCCTCTCCCATCCTTTACTGTAGACCAGTAGTTAAAGTGGACCAGTGTTTTGACTAGCAGTACATTGATGCTGAGACCTCTCCCATCCTTTACTGTAGACCAGTACTTGTCTGTGGTGTTCTTAGACGCAGGTCTTTGACATCCTTCTTACAATAACTTTGTTTAAGGAGGAGGAGACTTGCCCTTGAAAGCTTTAGTGACTGCTCTGATGGCTCAGAGACTGCTCTGTGAGCTCTGCTGTCTGTGAGCTCTGCTGTCTGTGAGCTCTGCTGTCTGTCAGCTCTGGTCTGTGAGCTCTGCTGTCTGTGAGCTTTGCTGTCTGTGAGCTCAGCTGTCTGTGAGTTCTGCTCTGTGAGCTCTGCTGTCTGTGAGCTCTGCTGTCTGTGAGTTCTGCTGTCTGTGAGTTCTGCTCTGTGAGCTCTGCTGTCTGTGAGCTCTGCTGTCTGTGAGTTCTGCTCTGTGAGCTCTGCTGTCTGTGAGCTCTGTTGTCTGTGAGCTCTGCTGTCTGTGAGCTCTGCTCTGTGAGGTCTGCTGTCTGTGAGCTCTGCTGTCTGTGAGCTCTGCTGTCTGTGAGCTCTGCTGTCTGTGAGCTCTGCTGTCTGTGAGTTCTGCTCTGTGAGCTCTGCTGTCTGTGAGCTCTTCTCTGTGAGCTCTGCTGTCTGTGAGCTCTGCTCTGTGAGCTCTGCTGTCTGTGAGCTCTGCTCTGTGAGCTCTGCTGTCTGTGAGTTCTGCTGTCTGTGAGTTCTGCTGTCTGTGAGCTCTGCTGTCTGTGAGTTCTGCTGTCTGTGAGCTCTGCTGTCTGTGAACTCTGCTGTCTGTGAGCTCTGCTGTCTGTGAGCTCTACTGTCTGTGAGCTCTGCTGTCTGTGAGCTCTACTGTCTGTGAGCTCTGCTGTCTGTGAGCTCTGCTGTCTGTGAGCTCTTCTCTGTGAGCTCTGCTGTCTGTGAGCTCTGCTGTCTGTGAGCTCTGCTGTCTCTGAGCTCTGCTGTCTGTGAGCTCTGCTGTCTGTGAGCTCTACTGTCTGTGAGCTCTGCTCTGTGAGCTCTATTAAATAGACTGATTCATTGATTTGGGTTTGTGTGTTTACTCAACTTAGTGCTTCAGATTTAATCGTAAAGGAAATGATAACACAATTTAAATACTTTGGTGCCTATATAGCCTATTCGTAGGGCCCAGAGGTTTTCTTTGTCAGGTGACGTGGTCAGGAATAAACTCCTGGCCCTACAGTACTACGCAGTGTGTGTACTAGAATAGGACACTATTATCAGAAGTGTGGATTGTCAACGATTGGCTGACATTTCTGAGACCTTGAGAATGTCTCAGTTTTTTCCTCAGTGAATGAATTTGTCCACGGGGGACCCGGGGTCTTGGCAATATGAGTTTAATTTGCAGGGGTTTTTTTTAGAGGGAGGTGAAAGCAGAGGTTATACATGGAGACAACACTATTATTGAAGGGAAATTGAATGATGGGAAATGTCATCATGTCCATATTGTATCAGGTTTCTGCATTGAATTAGATTCCTCATATGGATGACATGCAGGTACTGTGGGAAACTATACTTAATCTATATTAATGTTTAATACAAACCCTGTCAACCTTCTGAGTTAACATATACAGTAATAACCCTCAAAACTAACATTTTGCATGACATTTTATTTTATATAAGTTTGTTTAAAATTTTAAATAAACCTACAACATATTAAATGTATATAAGAATATTTCATGATAAGCTTATAATGTCAGATATTGGCATTTTAGAAATGGGCCTGTAAATGCCAGATTCCTCCTTATCCAAAGCACAGAGTGTGGGACTGGGAGATAACAGGGAGCAGACCAGGCTGTAGAGGACAGTATTAGACAGGGGACAGACCAGACTGGTAACAGACCAGGGCTGTAGAGGACAGTATTAGACAGGGAGCAGACCAGGGCTGTAGAGGACAGTATTAGACAGGGGACAGACCAGACTGGTAACAGACCAGGGCTGTAGAGGACAGTATTAGACAGGGAGGAGACCAGGGCTGTAGAGGACAGTATTAGACAGGGGACAGACCAGACTGGTAACAGACCAGGGCTGTAGAGGACAGTATTAGACAGGGAGCAGACCAGGGCTGTAGAGGACAGTATTATACAGGGAACAGACCAGGGCTGTAGAGGACTGTATTAGACAGGGAACAGACCAGGGCTGTAGAGGACAGTATTAGACAGGGAGCAGACCAGGGCTGTAGAGGACAGTATTAGACAGGGAACAGACCAGGGCTGTAGAGGACAGTATTAGACTGGTAACAGACCAGACTGGTAACAGACCAGGGCTGTAGAGGACAGTATTAGACAGGGAGGAGACCAGACTGGTAACAGACCAGGGCTGTAGAGGACAGTATTAGACAGGGAACAGACCAGACTGGTAACAGACCAGGGCTGTAGAGGACAGTATTAGACTGGTAACAGACCAGACTGGTAACAGACCAGGGCTGTAGAGGACAGTATTAGACAGGGAGGAGACCAGACTGGTAACAGACCAGGGCTGTAGAGGACAGTATTAGACAGGGAGCAGACCAGACTGGTAACAGACCAGGGCTGCAGAGGACTGTATTAATTTTTTTAATATTATATAGTATTATAATATTAATTTTTTTATTTTATATAGCCCTTCGTACATCAGATAATATCTCGAAGTGCTGTACAGAAACCCAGCCTAAAACCCCAAACAGCTAGAATGCAGGTGTAGAAGCACGGGGAACAGGGAACTAGGGAACAGGGAACTTCCCTATTAGACAGGGAACAGACCAGACTGGTAACAGACCAGGGCTGTAGTGAACAGTATTATACAGGGAGGAGACCAGGGCTGTAGTGGACAGTATTAGACAGGGAACAGACCAGGGCTGTAGAGGACAGTATTAGACAGGGATGAGACCAGACTGGTAACAGACCAGGGCTGTAGAGGACAGTATTAGACAGGGGACAGACCAGACTGGTAACAGACCAGGGCTGTAGTGGACAGTATTAGACAGGGGACAGACCAGGGCTGTAGAGGACTGTATTAGACAGGGAACAGACCAGACTGGTAACAGACCAGGGCTGTAGAGGGCAGTATTATACAGTGAGCAGACCAGACTGGTAACAGACCTGGGCTGTAGAGGGCAGTATTATACAGGGAGGAGACCAGGGCTGTAGAGGACAGTATTATACAGGGGACAGACCAGGGCTGTATTGGACTGTATTAGACAGGGAACAGACCAGACTGGTAACAGACCAGGGCTGTAGAGGACAGTATTAGACAGGGAACAGACCAGGGCTGTAGAGGACAGTATTAGACAGGGAACAGACCAGGGCTGTAGAGGACTGTATTAGACAGGGAACAGACCAGACTGGTAACAGACCAGGGCTGTAGAGGACAGTATTAGACAGGGAACAGACCAGGGCTGTAGAGGACAGTATTAGACAGGGAACAGACCAGGGCTGTAGAGGACAGTATTAGACAGGGAGGATACCAGGGCTGTAGAGGACTGTATTAGACAGGGAACAGACCAGGGCTGTAGAGGACTGTATTATACAGGGAGGAGACCAGGGCTGTAGAGGACAGTATTAGACAGGGAACAGACCAGGGCTGTAGAGGACAGTATTAGACAGGGAACAGACCAGGACTGGTAACAGACCAGGGCTGTAGAGGACAGTATTAGACAGGGAACAGACCAGGGCTGTAGAGGACAGTATTAGACAGGGAACAGACCAGGGCTGTAGAGGACAGTATTAGACAGGGGACAGACCAGGGCTGTAGAGGACAGTATTAGACAGGGAACAGACCAGGGCTGTAGAGGACAGTATTAGACAAGGAGGAGACCAGGGCTGTAGAGGACATTATTAGACAGGGAACAGACCAGACTGGTAACAGACCAGGGCTGTGAGGACAGTATTAGACAGGGAACAGACCAGGGCTGTAGAGGACAGTATTAGACAGGGAGTAGACCAGACTGGTAACAGACCAGGACTGTAGAGGACTGTATTAGACAGGGAGTAGACCAGACTGGTAACAGACCAGGGCTGTAGAGGACAGTATTAGACAGGGAACAGACCAGGGCTGTAGAGGACAGTATTAGACAGGGAACAGACCAGAATGGTAACAGACCAGGGCTGTGAGGACAGTATTAGACAGGGAACAGACCAGACTGGTAACAGACCAGGGCTGTAGAGGACTGTATTAGACAGGGAACAGACCAGGGCTGTAGAGGACAGTATTAGACAAGGAGGAGACCAGGGCTGTAGAGGACAGTATTAGACAGGGAACAGACCAGGGCTGTAGAGGACAGTATTAGACAGGGAACAGACCAGACTGGTAACAGACCAGGGCTGTAGAGGACAGTATTAGACAGGGAACAGACCAGGGCTGTAGAGGACAGTATTAGACAGGGAGGAGACCAGGGCTGTAGAGGACAGCATTAGACAGGGAGGAGACCAGGGCTGTAGAGGACAGTATTAGACAGGGAACAGACCAGGGCTGTAGAGGAGAGTATTAGACAGGGAGGAGACCAGGGCTGTAGAGGACAGTATTAGACAGGGAGGAGACCAGGGCTGTAGAGGACTGTATTAGACAGGGAGGAGACCAGGGCTGTAGAGGACTGTATTAGACAGGGAACAGACCAGACTGGTAACAGACCAGGGATGTAGAGGACAGTATTAGACAGGGAACAGACCAGGGCTGTAGAGGACAGTATTAGACAGGGAACAGACCAGGACTGGTAACAGACCAGGGCTGTAGAGGACAGTATTAGACAAGGAGGAGACCAGGGCTGTAGAGGACATTATTAGACAGGGAACAGACCAGACTGGTAACAGACCAGGGCTGTGAGGACAGTATTAGACAGGGAACAGACCAGGGCTGTAGAGGACAGTATTAGACAGGGAGTAGACCAGACTGGTAACAGACCAGGACTGTAGAGGACTGTATTAGACAGGGAGTAGACCAGACTGGTAACAGACCAGGGCTGTAGAGGACAGTATTAGACAGGGAACAGACCAGGGCTGTAGAGGACAGTATTAGACAGGGAACAGACCAGAATGGTAACAGACCAGGGCTGTGAGGACAGTATTAGACAGGGAACAGACCAGGGCTGTAGAGGACATTATTAGACAAGGAGGAGACCAGGGCTGTAGAGGACAGTATTAGACAGGGAACAGACCAGGGCTGTAGAGGACAGTATTAGACAGGGAACAGACCAGACTGGTAACAGACCAGGGCTGTAGAGGACAGTATTAGACAGGGAACAGACCAGGGCTGTAGAGGACAGTATTAGACAGGGAGGAGACCAGGGCTGTAGAGGACAGCATTAGACAGGGAGGAGACCAGGGCTGTAGAGGACAGTATTAGACAGGGAACAGACCAGGGCTGTAGAGGAGAGTATTAGACAGGGAGGAGACCAGGGCTGTAGAGGACAGTATTAGACAGGGAGGAGACCAGGGCTGTAGAGGACTGTATTATACAGGGAGGAGACCAGGGCTGTAGAGGACAGTATTAGACAGGGAACAGACCAGACTGGTAACAGACCAGGGCTGTAGAGGACAGTATTAGACAGGGAGCAGACCAGACTGGTAACAGACCAGGGCTGTAGAGGACTGTATTAGACATTGAGGAGACCAGGGCTGTAGAGGACTGTATTAGACAGGGAACAGACCAGACTGGTAACAGACCAGGGCGGTAGAGGACAGTATTAGACAGGGAGCAGACCAGGGCTGTAGAGGACAGTATTAGACAGGGAGCAGACCAGGGCTGTAGAGGACAGTATTAGACAGGGAGCAGACCAGGGCTGTAGAGGACAGTATTAGACAGGGAGCAGACCAGGGCTGTAGAGGACTGTATTAGACAGGGGACAGACCAGGGCTGTAGAGGACAGTATTAGACAGGGGACAGACCAGGGCTGTAGAGGACAGTATTAGACAGGGAGGAGACCAGACTGGTAACAGACCAGGGCTGTAGAGGACTGTATTAGACAGGGAACAGACCAGGGCTGTAGAGGACAGTATTAGACAGGGAGCAGACCAGACTGGTAACAGACCAGGGCTGTAGAGGACTGTATTATACAGGGAACAGACCAGACTGGTAACAGTCCTGGAGCATTTCTTTAAGGTGACAGTTACAGGGCAGCTCTCCCATGGCAGGGTGAATAATATCCACCTGGAGACTCAGTCCTGGAGCATGTCTTTAAGGTGACAGTTACAGGGCAGCTCTCCCATGGCAGGGTGAATAACATCCAACTGGAGACTCAGTCCTGGAGCATGTCTTTAAGGTGACAGTTACAGGGCAGCTCTCCCATGGCAGGGTGAATAACATCCAACTGGAGACTCAGTCCTGGAGCATGTCTTTAAGGTGACAGTTACAGGGCAGCTCTCCCATGGCAGGGTGAATAACATCCAACTGGAGACTCAGTCCTGGAGCATGTCTTTAAGGTGACAGTTACAGGGCAGCTCTCCCATGGCAGGGTGAATAACATCCACCTGGAGACTCAGTCCTGGAACATGTCTTTAAGGTGACAGTTACAGGGCAGCTCTCCCATGGCAGGGTGAATAACATCCACCTGGAGACTCCATTCACAAACAGATATAGGAAACAGGTGACTCGGGTGATTGGTTGACCGTTGAAGGAGACTCAGTTGATTGGTTGACCACTGAAGGAGACTCAGTTGATTGGTTGACCACTGAGCAGAAACAATAACAGACCCAGAGATGGACCTGAGGGACAGGATGGGTTCTCTACAGGTTCCCAGAATGCAGGACTCAGTTTAGACCCAATTTGGCATGGGTTACTTTTTATTCAAGAGCTAGGGAGTAGATTGAAATGTTGTGTCACCCTTCTCCCCTTTCAGGCCTACCACTGTTGTGTCGTCGGCAAACTTAATGATGGTGTTGGAGTCGTGCCTGGCCGTGCAGTCATGAGTGAACAAGGGAGTACAAGAGGGGACTGAGCACGCACCCCTGAGGGGCCCCCGTGTTGAGGATCAGCGGGGCGGATGTGTTTGTTTTTGTCCTGGTTTAAGGCACAAGGTTGTTATACCTACTCATCTCACAGTTATATCACTAGTACTGTGTTGAGCCCTGACTGCACAGTGGCCGACGGTTTCTGTTCTGGCATATTTAGGGACACCTAAACACTCTAGCTATCACTTTGAGCTAAGTGGCTGAATGGTTCAGCCAGTAGAGAGAGAGAGAGAGACTGAGGGATCTGACTGTAGGATTTAGGCTGTGGAGAGAGAGGGATCTGACTGTAGGATTTAGGCTGTGGAGAGAGGGATGTGACTGTAGGATTTAGGTTGTGGAGAGAGACTGACGGATATGACTGTTGGATTTAGGCTGTGGAGAGAGACTCAGGATCTGACTGTTGGATTTAGGCTGTGGAGAGAGAGGGATATGACTGTAGGATTTAGGCTGTGGAGAGAGACTCAGGGATATGACTGTAGGATTTAGGCTGTGGAGAGAGACTCAGGGATCTGGCTGTAGGATTTAGGCTGTGGAGAGAGAGGGATATGACTGTAGGATTTAGGCTGTGGAGAGAGAGGGATCTGACTGTAGGATTTAGGCTGTGGAGAGAGAGGGATCTGACTGTAGGATTTAGGCTGTGGAGAGAGACTGAGGGATATGACTGTAGAATTTAGGCTGTGGAGAGAGAGGGATCTGACACGGTGGGAAGAGTGTTGGTCTCTTCTGTTCCACAGATTACACCTCACCTCTCCTGTCTGACAGTCCTTGGCGGTGGAGGACTGGATGGAGTGTAGAAGAGAGGGAGAGAGGAAGACGAGGGGAGTAGGGTAGTAGGACGAGGGGTGGACGGAGTGCAAGATCACACCGTAGAGTTCCTCCTGTCACACACCGAGAGAGAGGGACAAGGGAGGAGAGGAAGAGAGAGGGACAAGGGAGGAGAGGAAGAGAGAGGGACAAGGGAGGAGAGGAAGAGAGAGGGACAAGGGAGGAGAGGAAGAGAGAGGGAGAAGGGAGGAGAGGAAGAGAGAGGGAGAAAGGGAGGAGAGGAAGAGAGAGGGAGAAGGGAGGGCTGTCAGAGTGAGATATAGCCTCTTCATTGGCCTTCTTCGTATCTCTTACTGCAGCAAAGCCACCTTCAATAACTAGCTAGCACACAGGTGGTGGTATAGACTAGCTAGCACACAGGTGGTGGTATAGACTAGCTAGCACACAGGTGGTGGTATAGACTAGCTAGCACACAGGTGGTGGTATAGACTAGCTAGCACACAGGTGGTGGTATAGACTAGCTAGCACACAGGTAGTGGTATAGACTAGCTAGCACACAGGTGGTGGTATAGACTAGCTAGCACACAGGTGGGGGTATAGACTAGCTAGCACACAGGTGGTGGTATAGACTAGCTAGCACACAGGCATAAGGAGGGGTGGTGCTAGTGGTATAGACTAGCTAGCACACAGGTGGTGGTATAGACTAGCTAGCACAGAGGCCTAAGGAGGGGTGGTGCTAGTGGTATAGACTAGCTAGCACACAGGTGGTGGTATAGACTAGCTAGCACAGAGGCCTAAGGAGGGGTGGTGGAGGAGGAGGAAAGTGTGGATGAAGTAGTGGATGAAGTAGTAGTGGAGGTAGTAGTAGTGGAGGTAGTAGTAGTAGAGGTGGTAGTAGTGGAGGTAGTAGTAGTGGATGAAGTAGTAGTGGAGGTAGTAGTAGTGGAGGTAGTAGTAGTGGAGGTAGTAGTAGTGGAGGTAGTAGTAGTGGAGGTGGTAGTAGTGGAGGTAGTAGTAGTGGAGGTAGTAGTAGTGGAGGTAGTAGTAGTGGAGGTAGTAGTAGTGGAGGTAGTAGTAGTGGATGAAGTAGTAGTGGAGGTAGTAGTAGTGGAGGTAGTAGTGGAGGTAGTAGTAGTGGAGGTAGTAGTAGTGGAGGTAGTAGTAGTGGAGGTAGTAGAAGTGGTGGTGGTAGTAGTAGAGGTAGTAGTAGTGGAGGTAGTAGTAGAGGTGGTAGTAGTGGAGGTAGTAGTAGTGGAGGTAGTAGTAGTAGAGGTGGTAGTAGTGGAGGTGGTAGTAGTGGAGGTAGTAGTGGAGGTAGTAGTAGTGGAGGTAGTAGTAGTGGAGGTAGTAGTAGTGGAGGTAGTAGTAGTGGAGGTAGTAGTAGTGGAGGTAGTAGTAGCGGAGGTGGTAGTAGTGGAGGTAGTAGTAGCGGAGGTGGTAGTAGTGGAGGTAGTAGTAGTAGAGGTGGTAGTAGTGGAGGTAGTAGTAGTGGAGGTAGTAGTAGTGGAGGTAGTAGTGGTGGATGTAGTAGTAGTGGAGGTAGTAGTAGTGGAGGTAGTAGTAGTAGAGGTGGTAGTAGTGGAGGTAGTAGTAGTGGAGGTAGTAGTAGTGGAGGTAGTAGTAGTGGAGGTAGTAGTAGTGGAGGTAGTAGTAGTAGAGGTGGTAGTAGTGGAGGTAGTAGTAGTGGAGGTAGTAGTAGTAGAGGTAGTAGTAGTAGAGGTAGTAGTAGTAGAGGTAGTAGTAGTGGAGGTAGTAGTAGTGGAGGTAGTAGTAGTGGAGGTAGTAGTAGTAGAGGTGGTAGTAGTGGAGGTAGTAGTAGTAGAGGTGGTAGTAGTGGAGGTAGTAGTGGTGGATGTAGTAGTAGTGGTAGTAGTAGTGGTGGATGTAGTAGTAGTGGAGGTAGTGGTAGTAGTAGTGGTGGATGTAGTAGTAGTGGAGGTAGTAGTAGTGGAGGTAGTAGTAGTGGAGGTAGTAGTAGTGGAGGTAGTGGTGGATGTAGTAGTAGTAGTGGTAGTGGTAGTAGTAGTGGATGTAGTAGTAGTGGTAGTAGTAGTGGTGGATGTAGTAGAAGTGGTGGTGGTAGTAGTAGAGGTAGTAGTAGTGGAGGTAGTAGTAGAGGTGGTAGTAGTGGAGGTAGTAGTAGTAGTGGTAGTAGTAGTAGTGGATGTAGTAGTAGTGGAGGTAGTGGTAGTAGTAGTAGTGGTAGTAGTAGTGGAGGTAGTGGTAGTAGTAGTGGTGGATGTAGTAGTAGTGGTAGTAGTAGTGGTGGATGTAGTAGTAGTGGAGGTAGTGGTAGTAGTAGTGGTGGATGTAGTAGTAGTGGAGGTAGTGGTAGTAGTAGTGGTGGATGTAGTAGTAGTGGTAGTAGTAGTGGTGGATGTAGTAGTAGTGGTAGTAGTAGTGGAGGTAGTGGTAGTAGTAGTGGTGGATGTAGTAGTAGTGGAGGTAGTAGTAGTGGAGGTGGTAGTAGTGGAGGTAGTAGTAGTGGTGGATGTAGTAGTAGTGGAGGTAGTGGTAGTAGTAGTAGTGGTGGATGTAGTAGTAGTGGAGGTAGTGGTGGGATCAAAGTTTGTCGAGAACCCTACACAGGTGTTCATCTAAAAGACCTGGTTAGCTTGACGTTGGTTATGGTTTGAAGGTCACATCAGGAATGGTTAGCTTGACGTTGTTTATGGTTTGAAGGCCACATCAGGAATGGTTAGCTTGACGTTGTTTATGGTTTGAAGGTCACATCAGGAATGGTTAGCTTGACGTTGTTTATGGTTTGAAGGCCACATCAGGAATGGTTAGCTTGACGTTGGTTATGGTTTGAAGGTCACATCAGGAATGGTTAGCTTGACGTTGTTTATGGTTTGAAGGCCACATCAGGAATGGTTAGTTTGACGTTGGTTATGGTTTGAAGGCCACATCAGGAATGGTTAGCTTGACGTTGTTTAGGGTTTGAAGGTCACATCAGGAATGGTTAGCTTGACGTTGTTTAGGGTTTGAAGGCCACATCAGGAATGGTTAGCTTGACGTTGTTTAGGGTTTGAAGGCCACATCAGGAATGGTTAGCTTGACGTTGTTTATGGTTTGAAGGTCACATCAGGAATGGTTAGTTCTACGTTGTTTACTACTGCTAGATATTCTTCTCTCTGAAGGTTATTCCACTGACTGATACTCCAGACCCAAACAAACTGTTTCCATATGGTTTGAATAGAATCCAGGGAAATACTATTGTGGATCTGGATGGACGGTGACATTCCAACAAAGAGATAAAAACAAGTCTTTCCTGCATTGTAGCTTATTTTCTTTTGACTGCAATCTCTCTTTCTCTCTCCCCCCTCTCTCTCTCCCTCTCTCCCTCTCTCCCTCTCTCTCTCCCCCTCTCTCTCCCCCTCTCTCTCACTCCCCCCCTCTCCCCCCCACTCTCTCTCTCTCTCCCTCTCTCTCTCTCCCCCCTCTCTCTCTCTCTCTCTCTCTCCCTCTCTCTCTCCCTCTCTCCCCCTCTCTCTCTCCCCCTCCCTCTCTCTCTCCCCCTCTCTTCCTCCATCCTTCCCCCTCCCCCCTCTCTCCCCCTCTCTCTCCCCCCCCCTCTCTCCTCCCTCTCCCCCTCCCTCTCCCTCCCTCCTCTCTCTGTCTGTCTTCCTCCATCCCCCTCCCTCCCTCAGTGATCTGGTTTGAGTTTGGTAAAGGGAAGTGATCTCAGAGGCCAGGCCTGTAAAGAGACATCGTGATCAGAAAGTGTTATCCTTGGGGGGGGGGGGGGGGGGGGGGGGGGGCTAATTATTGCAATTTACCACTTTAACAAAGAGCCGTGGTGCCAGTGCAGTGCTAAGCAATGGTAATACTGGTGATGATATGAGGAAGGAGCGAAAGGAGAGGGAAAGGGTTTGCAAAGGAAATCCCCTGTGTAAATATTATAACTATAATATTTATAAATATAATATCTTCATTATTACGACGCCATTCTTATTTCCCACTTTACTGAACCTTGGAGTTTTCTACGTTCTGGGAGTTTATTCGAACTGTATAGTAAATCCAGGCGTAAAATAGTAAATAATGGCTACTTCTCAGAAAGTCTTAAACTGTCGAGAGGAGAAAAAACAAGGTTGTCCGCTGTCCGCATATCTATTTATTGTGGCCGTCGGAAATGTTCGCTGTTAAAATCAGATCCAACAATAATATCAAAGGGATTAGAAATCTTAAAAACAAACGTGTCATTGTACGCTGATGATTCATGTTTTTTTTCAATCCACAATATAGTTGTGTGATGTAGTAGTGTGATGTAGTAGTGTGATATATAGTAGTAGTGTGATATAGTAGTGTGATATAGTAGTGTGATATAGTAGTGTGATATACAGTAGTGTGATATAGTAGTGTGATATACAGTAGTGTGATATACAGTAGTAGTGTGATATAGTAGTGTGATATAGTAGTGTTGTGTAGTAGTGTGATAAATAGTAGTGTGATATAGTAGTGTGATATACAGTAGTGTGATATACAGTAGTAGTGTGATATACAGTAGTGTGATATAGTAGTGTGATATAGTAGTGTGATATAGTAGTGTTGTGTAGTAGTGTGATATACAGTAGTGTGATATAGTAGTGTGATATACAGTAGTGTGATATACAGTAGTAGTGTGATATACAGTAGTGTGATATAGTAGTGTGATATAGTAGTGTGATATAGTAGTGTGATATACAGTAGTAGTGTGATATAGTAGTGTGATATAGTAGTGTGATATAGTTGTGTGATACAGTAGTGTGATATAGTAGTGTGATATAGTAGTGTGATATAGTAGTGTGATATTCAGTAGTAGTGTGATATAGTAGTGTGATATTCAGTAGTAGTGTGATATAGTAGTGTGATATTCAGTAGTAGTGTGATATAGTAGTGTGATATAGTAGTGTGATATTCAGTAGTAGTGTGATATAGTAGTGTGATATAGTAGTGTTGTGTAGTAGTGTGATATATAGTAGTAGTGTGATATAGTAGTGTGATACAGTAGTGTGATATAGTAGTGTGATATAGTAGTGTGATATATTAGTGTGATATAGTAGTGTGATATACAGTAGTGTGATATAGTAGTGTGAAATAGTAGTGTGATGTAGTAGTGTGATGTAGTAGTGTGATATAGTAGTGTGATGTAGTAGTGTGATATAGTAGTGTGATACAGTAGTGTGATATAGTAGTGTGATATAGTAGTGTGATATAGTAGTGTGATATATTAGTGTGATATAGTAGTGTGATATACAGTAGTGTGATATAGTAGTGTGATACAGTAGTGTGATATAGTAGTGTGATATAGTAGTGTGATATAGTAGTGTGATATAGTAGTGTGATATAGTAGTGTGATATACAGTAGTAGTGTGATATAGTAGTGTGATATAGTAGTGTGATATACAGTAGTGTGATGTAGTAGTGTGATATAGTAGTGTGATATACAGTAGTAGTCTGATATAGTAGTGTGATATAGTAGTGTGATATAGTAGTGTGATATAGTAGTGTGATGTAGTAGTGTGATATAGTAGTGTGATATAGTAGTGTGATGTAGTAGTGTGATATAGTAGTGTGATATAGTAGTGTGATGTAGTAGTGTGATGTAGTAGTGTGATATACAGTAGTAGTGTGATATAGTAGTGTGATATAGTAGTGTGATATAGTAGTGTGATATACAGTAGTAGTGTGATATAGTAGTGTGATATAGTAGTGTGATATAGTAGTGTGATATACAGTAGTAGTGTGATATAGTAGTGTGATATAGTAGTGTGATATAGTAGTGTGATATAGTAGTGTGATATACAGTAGTAGTGTGATATAGTAGTGTGATATAGTAGTGTGATATAGTAGTGTGATATAGTAGTGTGATATAGTAGTGTGATGTAGTAGTGTGATGTAGTAGTGTGATATACAGTAGTGTGATATACAGTAGTAGTGTGATATAGTAGTGTGATATAGTAGTGTTGTGTAGTAGTGTGATGTAGTAGTGTGATATAGTAGTGTGATATAGTAGTGTGATATAGTAGTGTGATGTAGTAGTGTATTATAGTAGTGTGATATAGTAGTGTGATATAGTAGTGTGATATAGTAGTGTGATATAGTAGTGTGATATAGTAGTGTGATATAGTAGTGTGATGTAGTAGTGTATTATAGTAGTGTGATGTAGTAGTGTGATATAGTAGTGTGATGTAGTAGTGTGATGTAGTAGTGTGATGTAGTAGTGTGATGTAGTAGTGTGATATACAGTAGTAGTGTGATATAGTAGTGTGATATAGTAGTGTGATATAGTAGTGTGATATAGTAGTGTGATATACAGTAGTGTGATGTAGTAGTGTGATGTAGTAGTGTGATATAGTAGTGTGATATAGTAGTGTGATATAGTAGTGTGATATTCAGTAGTAGTGTGATATAGTAGTGTGATATTCAGTAGTAGTGTGATATTCAGTAGTAGTGTGATATACAGTAGTAGTGTGATATACAGTAGTAGTGTGATATAGTAGTGTGATATAGTAGTGTGATATAGTAGTGTGATATAGTAGTGTGATGTAGTTGTGTGATGTAGTAGTGTGATGTAGTAGTGTGATATAGTAGTGTGATATAGTAGTGTGATATAGTAGTGTGATATTCAGTAGTAGTGTGATATAGTAGTGTGATATAGTAGTGTGATATACAGTAGTGTGATGTAGTAGTGTGATGTAGTAGTGTGATATAGTAGTGTGATATAGTAGTGTGATATAGTAGTGTGATATAGTAGTGTGATATTCAGTAGTAGTGTGATATAGTAGTGTGATATTCAGTAGTAGTGTGATATTCAGTAGTAGTGTGATATACAGTAGTAGCGTGATATACAGTAGTAGTGTGATATAGTAGTGTGATATAGTCGTGTGATATAGTAGTGTGATATAGTAGTGTGATATAGTAGTGTGATATAGTAGTGTGATATACAGTAGTGTGATATACAGTAGTGTGATGTAGTAGTGTGATGTAGTAGTGTGATATAGTAGTGTGATATAGTAGTGTGATATAGTAGTGTGATATTCAGTAGTAGTGTGATATAGTAGTGTGATATTCAGTAGTAGTGTGATATAGTAGTGTGATATAGTAGTGTGATGTAGTAGTGTGATATAGTAGTGTGATGTAGTAGTGTGATGTAGTAGTGTGATGTAGTAGTGTGATGTAGTAGTGTGATATAGTAGTGTGATATAGTAGTGTGATGTAGTAGTGTGATATACAGTAGTAGTGTGATATAGTAGTGTGATATTCAGTAGTAGTGTGATATAGTAGTGTGATGTAGTAGTGTGATATAGTAGTGTGATATACAGTAGTAGTGTGATATAGTAGTGTGATATAGTAGTGTGATATTGTAGTGTGATATAGTAGTGTGATATACAGTATTAGTGTGATATAGTAGTGTGATATACAGTATTAGTGTGATATAGTAGTGTGATATACAGTAGTAGTGTGATATAGTAGTGTGATATAGTAGTGTGATATATATTCATTCCCGACGACAGCCGTAACACCCACCAATAAACCTCAACTTGACCTATTTTACCAAAACTTCTAGAACGTCTCGATGGACTCGTATTACCTTGTTGTTCTCTGTGGCTTCTAGAGCGTCTCGATGGACTCGTATTACCTTGTTGTTCTCTGTGGCTTCTAGAACGTCTTGATGGACTCGTATTACCTTGCTGTTCTCTGTGGCTTCTAGAACGTCTTGATGGACTCGTATTACCTTGTTGTTCTCTGTGGCTTCTAGAACGTCTTGATGGGCTCGTATTACCGTGTTGTTCTCTGTGGCTTCTAGAACGTCTCGATGGACTCGTATTACCTCGTTGTTCTCTGTGGCTTCTAGAACATCTTGATGGACTCGTATTACCTTGTTATTCTCTGTGGCTTCTAGAACGTCTTAATGGACTCGTATTACCTTGTTGTTCTCTGTGGCTTCTAGAACGTCTTGATGGACTCGTATTACCGTGTTGTTCTCTGTGGCTTCTAGAACGTATTGATGGACTCGTATTACCTTGTTGTTCTCTGTGGCTTCTAGAACGTCTTGATGGACTCGTATTACCTTGTTGTTCTATGTGGCTTCTAGAACGTCTCGATGGACTCGTATTACCTTGTTGTTCTCTGTGGCTTCTAGAACGTATTGATGGACTCGTATTACCTTGTTGTTCTCTGTGGCTTCTAGAATGTATTGATGGACTCGTATTACCTTGTTGTTCTCTGTGGCTTCTAGAACGTCTTGATGGACTCTTATTACCTTGTTGTTCTCTGTGGCTTCTAGAACGTCTCGATGGACTCGTATTACCTCGTTGTTCTCTGTGGCTTCTAGAACGTCTCGATGGACTCGTATTACCTCGTTGTTCTCTGTGGCTTCTAGAACGTCTTGATGGACTCGTATTACCTTGTTGTTCTCTGTGGCTTCTAGAACGTCTCGATGGATTCGTATTACCTCGTTGTTCTCTGTGGCTTCTAGAACGTCTCGATGGACTCGTATTACCTCGTTGTTCTCTGTGGCTTCTAGAACGTCTCGATGGACTCGTATTACCTCGTTGTTCTCTATGGCTTCTAGAACGTCTCGATGGACTCGTAATACCTTGTTGTTCTCTGTGGCTTCTAGAACGTCTTGATGGACTCGTATTACCTCGTTGTTCTCTATGGCTTCTAGAACGTCTCGATAGACTCGTATTACCTTGTTGTTCCGTGGTTTCTAGAACGTCTTGATGAACTCGTATTACCTTGTTGTTCTCTGTGGCTTCTAGAACGTCTCGATGGACTCGTATTACCTCATTGTTCTCTGTGGCTTCTAGAACGTCTCGATGGACTCGTATTACCTCATTGTTCTCTGTGGCTTCTAGAACATCTTGATGGACTCGTATTACCTTGTTGTTCTCTGTGGCTTCTAGAATGTCTTGATGGACTCGTATTACCTTGTTGTTCTCTGTGGCTTCTAGAACGTCTTGATGGACTCGTATTACCTTGTTGTTCTCTAAGGCTTCTAGAACGTCTTGATGGACTCGTATTACCTCGTTGTTCTCTGTGGCTTCTAGAACGTCTCGATGGACTCGTATTTCCGTGTTGTTCTCTGTGGCTTCTAGAACGTCTTGATGGACTCGTATTACCTTGTTGTTCTCTGTGGCTTCTAGAATGTCTTGATGGACTCGTATTACCTTGCTGTTCTCTGTGGCTTCTAGAACGTCTTGATGGACTCGTATTACCTTGTTGTTCTATGTGGCTTCTAGAACGTCTTGATGGACTCGTATTACCTTGTTGTTCTCTATGGCTTCTAGAACGTCTTGATGGGCTCGTATTACCGTGTTGTTCTCTGTGGCTTCTAGAACGTCTAGATGGACTCGTATTACCTCGTTGTTCTCTGTGGCTTCTAGAACATCTTGATGGACTCGTATTACCTTGTTATTCTCTGTGGCTTCTAGAACGTCTTAATGGACTCGTATTACCTTGTTGTTCTCTGTGGCTTCTAGAACGTCTTGATGGACTCGTATTACCGTGTTGTTCTCTGTGGCTTCTAGAACGTATTGATGGACTCGTATTACCTTGTTGTTCTCTGTGGCTTCTAGAACGTCTTGATGGACTCGTATTACCTTGTTGTTCTATGTGGCTTCTAGAACGTCTCGATGGACTCGTATTACCTTGTTGTTCTCTATGGCTTCTAGAACTTATTGATGGACTCGTATTACCTTGTTGTTCTCTGTGGCTTCTAGAATGTATTGATGGACTCGTATTACCTTGTTGTTCTCTGTGGCTTCTAGAACGTCTTGATGGACTCTTATTACCTTGTTGTTCTCTGTGGCTTCTAGAACGTCTCGATGGACTCGTATTACCTCGTTGTTCTCTGTGGCTTCTAGAACGTCTCGATGGACTCGTATTACCTCGTTGTTCTCTGTGGCTTCTAGAACGTCTCGATGGACTCGTATTACCTCGTTGTTCTCTATGGCTTCTAGAACGTCTCGATGGACTCGTATTACCTCGTTGTTGTTCTTTGTGGCTTCTAGAACGTCTCGATGGACTCGTATTACCTCGTTGTTCTCTGTGGCTTCTAGAACGTCTCGATAGACTCGTATTACCTCGTTGTTCCGTGGCGAACACATGTCCTAATAGGTCTGAGAGCATCTGCTTGATTGTAAAGGGGTTAGATGCTCAGTTATAATGGGAACATTCATTACTTATAGTGTAGATACAGCTGTCGTTGGTCGACTTGTCCTGTACTGACAAAGGATAAGAACCATGGATTTAATTGCAGCACAAAAAACCAGAGTGAAAACAGGACATTTAGATGAGTGTCTTAGTTGTTGATAGTGACCTGAGAGGCAGACAGCTGGGTAAGATCGAGAGATGGTCTCTCACTACAACGTTATCGGACAGAATACACCATCTGGGAGAGGCCTGTGTGTGTGTGTGTGTGTCTCTCTGTGTGTCTCTCTCTCTCTCTGTGTGTGTTTATGTGTGTGTCTCTCTCTCTAGCTCTCTGTGTGTGTGTGTGTGTGTTTATATGTGTGTGTCTCTCTCTCTGTGTGTGTGTCTCTCTCTCTGTGTGTGTGTGTGTGTGTCTCTCTCTCTGTGTGTGTGTCTCTCTCTCTGTGTGTGTGTCTCTCTCTCTCTCTCTCTCTCTCTCTGTGTTTATGTGTGTGTCTCTCTCTCTTGCTCTCTCTGTGTGTGTTTATGTGTGTGTGTCTCTCTCTCTCTGTGTGTGTGTGTGTCTCTCTCTCTCTGTGTGTGTGTGTGTGGATCTTTGTTGATATGTAAGTCATTGGAAATCCACTTTGATTAGGATTACATAAACCTTCAATCTGTTCTGACTCTCTTGTTCAGTATCCTGTCCTGGTTTAATCTGTTCTGACTCTCTGGTTCTGTATCCTGTCCTGGTTCAATCTGTTCTGACTCTCTGGTTCTGTATCGTGTCCTGGTTCAATCTGTTCTGACTCTCTTGTTTTGTATCCTGTCCTGGTTCAATCTGTTCTGACTCTCTTGTTCAGTATCCTGTCCTGGTTTAATCTGTTCTGACTCTCTTGTTCTCTATCCTGTCCTGGTTCAATCTGTTCTGACTCTCTTGTTCTGTATCCTGTCCTGGTTCAATCTGTTCTGACTCTCTTGTTTTGTATCCTGTCCTGGTTCAATCTGTTCTGACTCTCTTGTTCTGTATCCTGTCCTGGTTCAATCTGTTCTGACTCTCTTGTTCTGTATCCTGTCCTGGTTCAATCTGTTCTGACTCTCTTGTTCTGTATCCTGTCCTGGTTCAATCTGAAGTGTTCTGTGGATTACTTTTACTATGATAAGGTGCCTTGTGTGAACCTCACACCTTTGGGTTGGCCCTGTTTGCCAAACTCATTCAGCTGTAGGAGACACTTGTTAGGAACGTGAAGGTTTTGTGTAGTGTTCTGAGTGAAGTGGGTGACATCCCTTTTGGGTTGGGCACCGATTAGACCTAGACAGACGAGGAAGGGATTATTTAAGTCTAAACTACACTGAACAAAAATATAAACGCAACATGTAAAGTGTTGGTCCCATGAGTTGAAATAAAAGATCCCAGAAATGTTCCAAACGCACAAAAAAGCTTATTTCTCTAAAATGTTGTGCACAAATTTGTTTATATCCCTGTTAGTGAGCATATCTCCTTTGACCAATATAATCTATCCACCTGAGAGGTGTGGCATATCAAGAAGCTGATTAAACAGCATGATCATTACACAGGTGCACCTTGTGCTTGGGACAATAAAAGGCCACTCTAAAATGTGCAGTTTTGTCACACAGCACAATGCCACAGATGTCTCAAGTTTTCAGTGAATGTGCAATTGGCATGCTGACTGCAGGAATGCTGACTGCAGGAATGCTGACTGCAGGAATGCTGACTGCAG